>NW_027285233.1:5000-85606 GCF_040894005.1 Engystomops pustulosus | reverse complement strand
ACATGACCTCCTGACCCTTCTCCCCCCTCGGCTATGTGGTGGGGGCGGGGCTGGGGCATCACATGACCTCCTGACCCTTCTCCCCCTCGGCTATGTGGTGTGGGCGGGGCTGGGGCACCACATGACCTCCTGACCCTTCTCCCCTCAGTTATGTGGTGGGGGCGGGGCTGGGGCACCACATGACCTCCTGACCCTTGTCCCCCCTCGGCTTTGTGGTGGGGGCGGGGCTGGGGCATCACATGACCTCCTGACCCTTCTCCCCCCTCGGCTATGTGGTGTGGGCGGAGCTGGGGCACCACATGACCTCCTGACCCTTCTCCCCTCAGTTATGTGGTGGGGGCGGGGCTGGGGCACCACATGACCTCCTGACCCTTCTCCCCTCGGCTATGTGGTGTGGGCGGGGCTGGGGCACCACATGACCTCCTGACCCTTCTCCCCCCTCGGCTATGTGGTGGGGGCGGGGCTGGGGCACCACATGACCTCCTGACCCTTCTCCCCTCAGTTATGTGGTGGGGGCGGGGCTGGGGCACCACATGACCTCCTGACCCTTCTCCCCTCAGTTATGTGGTGGGGGCGGGGCTGGGGCACCACATGACCTCCTGACCCTTCTCCCCTCAGTTATGTGGTGGGGGCGGGGCTGGGGCACCACATGACCTCCTGACCCTTCTCCCCTCAGTTATGTGGTGGGGGCGGGGCTGGGGCACCACATGACCTCCTGACCCTTCTCCCCTCAGTTATGTGGTGGGGGCGGGGCTGGGGCACCACATGACCTCCTGACCCTTCTCCCCTCAGTTATGTGGTGGGGGCGGGGCTGGGGCACCACATGACCTCCTGACCCTTCTCCCCCCTCGGCTATGTGGTGGGGGCGGGGCTGGGGCACCACATGACCTCCTGACCCTTCTCCCCTCAGTTATGTGGTGTGGGCGGGGCTGGGGCACCACATGACCTTCTGACCCTTCTCCCCTCAGCTATGACGTGGTCCTGGCCGGGAGCCCCATCGAGCTGCTCTGGAAGTTCCAGCAGTTTGAGCATCGGGTGGTCTTCTCTGCGGAGGGCTTCTGCTGGCCGGACTGGTCCCTGGCAGACAAGTACCCGCCCGTCAGCACCGGCAAGCGCTTCCTGAACTCCGGAGGTGAGTGCCGCCATGTGTGTGGTCATGTGATCACCAGTGTCATGTGACTGGTGTGACCCCGCTGCTTTCTCGCCCCGCAGGCTTCATGGGTTACGCCCCGCAGCTCTACCGCATCGCCCAACTATGGAAGTTCAAGGACGACGATGACGACCAATTGTTCTACACCAAGGTCTACCTGGACCAGGAGCTCAGGGTGAGGACATACCGGCATAGCCGAGAACATACCTACCTCACACTACCTACCGGACCCTCATGGGGGGAGCACACACTTACCTCCTACCACCTGACGTGGGGCACTCGCTGCCCGCCCCTTGTTCTGCCCGGGGGAGGTCCCGCTCTCTCCCCGCCCGCCCCTTGTTCTGCCCCGGGGAGGTCCCGCTCTCTCCCCGCCTGCCCCTTGTTCTGCCCCGGGGGCCGCTCTCCATGTCTGACCCGTTTCCTATCATTTTCAGGAGAGATTTAACATCGGGCTGGACCACAAGTCTAAGATTTTCCAGAACCTGAATGGCGCCATCGGTAGGTGTCTGTGGGGGGGGAGGTAGGTTGTGGCTGTGGGGGGTGAGGTAGGTTGTGGCTGTGGGGCGGGGGTAGGTTGTGGCTGTGGGGCGGGGGTAGGTTGTGGCTGTGGGGCGGAGGTAGGTTGTGGCTGTGGGGCGGAGGTAGGTTGTGGCTGTGGGGCGGAGGTAGGTTGTGGCTGTGGGGTGGAGGTAGGTTGTGGCTGTGGGGCGGAGGTAGGTTGTGGCTGTGGGGCGGAGGTAGGTTGTGGCTGTGGGGCGGAGGTAGGTTGTGGCTGTGGGGCGGAGGTAGGTTGTGGCTGTGGGGCGGAGGTAGGTTGTGGCTGTGGGGCGGAGGTAGGTTGTGGCTGTGGGGCGGAGGTAGGTTGTGGCTGTGGGGCGGAGGTAGGTTGCGGCTGTGGGGCGGGGGTAGGTTGCGGCTGTGGGGCGGGGGTAGGTTGCGGCTGTGGGGCGGGGGTAGGTTGCGGCTGTGGGGCGGGGGTAGGTTGCGGCTGTGGGGCGGGGGTAGGTTGCGGCTGTGGGGCGGGGGTAGGTTGCGGCTGTGGGGCGGGGGTAGGTTGCGGCTGTGGGGCGGGGGTAGGTTGCGGCTGTGGGGCGGGGGTAGGTTGCGGCTGTGGGGCGGGGGTAGGTTGCGGCTGTGGGGCGGGGGTAGGTGGCGGCTGTGGGGCTGGGGTAGGTGGCGGCTGTGGGGCTGGGGTAGGTGGCGGCTGTGGGGCTGGGGTAGGTGGCGGCTGTGGGGCTGGGGTAGGTGGCGGCTGTGGGGCTGGGGTAGGTGGCGGCTGTGGGGCTGGGGTAGGTGGCGGCTGTGGGGCTGGGGTAGGTGGCGGCTGTGGGGCTGGGGTAGGTGGCGGCTGTGGGGCTGGGGTAGGTGGCGGCTGTGGGGCTGGGGTAGGTGGCGGCTGTGGGGCTGGGGTAGGTGGCGGCTGTGGGGCTGGGGTAGGTGGCGGCTGTGGGGCTGGGGTAGGTGGCGGCTGTGGGGCTGGGGTAGGTGGCGGCTGTGGGGCTGGGGTAGGTGGCGGCTGTGGGGTAGGTGGCGGTAGGTGGCTGTGTCGGGGGGGTGAGGTAGGTGGCTGTGGGGTCGGGGGGTGAGGTAGGTGGCTGTGTCGGGGGGGGAGGTAGGTGCTGTGTCGGGGGGGTGAGGTAGGTGGCTGTGTCGGGGGGTGAGGTAGGTGGCTGTGTCGGGGGGGTGAGGTAGGTGGCTGTGTCGGGGGGGTGAGGTAGGTGGCTGTGTCGGGGGGGTGAGGTAGGTGGCTGTGTCGGGGGGGTGAGGTAGGTGGCTGTGTCGGGGGGGTGAGGTAGGTGGCTGTGGGGTCGGGGTAGGTGGCTGTGTCGGGGGGGGGGGTGTGAGGTAGGTGGCTGTGTCGGGGGGGGGTGAGGTGGGGGGGGTGAGTTAGGTGGCTGTGTCGGGGGGGGTGAGGTAGGTGGCTGTGTCGGGGGGGGGGGTGAGGTAGGTGTCTGTGGGGTCGGGGTAGGTGTCTGTGGGGTCGGGGGTGGTAGGTGGCTGTGGGGTCGGGGGGTGAGGTAGGTGGCTGTGTCGGGGGGTGAGGTAGGTGGCTGTGTCGGGGGGGTGAGGTAGGTGTCTGTGGGGTCGGGGTAGGTGGCTGTGTCGGGGGGGGGGGGGGTGAGGTAGGTGGCTGTGTCGGGGGGGGGGGTGAGGTAGGTGGCTGTGTCGGGGGGGGGGTGAGGTAGGTGGCTGTGTCGGGGGGGGTGAGGTAGGTGGCTGTGTCGGGGGGGGGGGGGGGTGAGGTAGGTGTCTGTGGGGTCGGGGGTGGTAGGTGGCTGTGTCGGGGGGGGTGTGAGGTAGGTGGCTGTGTCGGGGGGGGTGTGAGGTAGGTGGCTGTGTCGGGGGGGGGGGGGGTGAGGTAGGTGGCTGTGTCGGGGGGGGGGGTGTGAGGTAGGTGGCTGTGTCGGGGGGGGGGGGGGGTGAGGTAGGTGGCTGTGGTGGTTGTTTCGGGGGTTCTGCCCGGTTCACGTTCTCGCTTCCTCTCGCAGATGAGGTCGTCATGAAGTTTGATAAGAACAAGGTCCGGGCCGGAACGTGGCCTATGACACCATCCCTGTCGTTATCCACGGCAACGGACCCACCAAGGTACTGGCGCTGCCCCCTGCTGCCCGCTCTGGGGTTACCCACAATCCTCCTCACCTCTCACCCTGCTCCTCTACAGCTGCAGCTCAACTACCTGGGGAACTACGTGCCCAACGCCTGGACCCACGAGGGCGGCTGCGAGGTGTGCGACCAGGACCTGCTGGACATCTCCCAGGTGGAGGTGAGTGCAGCGCCCCCTGTGCACCCCCAGAATGCAGTGCAGCGCCCCCTTGCGCACCCCCAGAATGCAGTGCAGCGCCCCCTGTGCACCCCCAGAATGCAGTGCAGCGCCCCCTGTGCACCCCCAGAATGCAGTGCAGCGCCCCCTGTGCACCCCCTCCTGTACACCCCTCAGCTGCTCCCAGAATGCAGTGCAGCGCCCCCCCTGCGCACCCCCGGAATGCAGTGCAGCGCCCCCTGTGCACCCCCCAGCTGCTCCCAGAATGCAGTGCAGCAGAGCTTGACCCTTGCCTTCTGCCCCTTAGGATGATGATCTTCCCCGGGTGCTGCTGGGGGTCTTCATCGAGCAGCCCACCCCATTCCTGCCGCAGTTCCTGGAGAGGCTGGCGGCATTGAACTACCCGCGAAACCGCCTGTCCATCTACATCCATAACAGTGTAAGTAAGCTCCTCCTCCAGGAGTTCCTCAGAGGCGGGGGCATTGTATCACGTGACCTTACACTGACTCCGCCCCTGCAGGAGGTCTACCATGAGAAGCACATCCAGAATTTCTTTGACAGCCACAAGGAGGAGTTTCCCAGCGTCAAGGTGGTGGGTCCGGAGGAGGCGCTGAGCCAGGGCGAGGCCAGAGACATGGGCATGTAAGTCATGTGGGTGGAGCCTGTGCTCATTATTCATAGCTCCACCCACAAGTCTCTGGGACTGATGCATTGTGTGTACAGGGACCTGTGCCGGCAGGACGACACCTGTGACTACTACTACAGCCTGGACGCCGACGTGGTGCTGACCAACCCGGACACCCTGTACATGCTGATCCAAGAGAACCGGTCAGTGCATGGGGGAGGGGCCACCAGTAGGGGGAGGGGCCAATGTGATACCTACCTCTATCTGACGCCGCAATCCTTGTCCTTACAGGAAAGTCATCGCCCCCATGGTGTCTCGCAGCGGGAAGCTGTGGTCAAACTTCTGGGGGGCGCTGAGCCCCGAGGGGTACTACGCCCGCTCCGAGGACTATGTGGACATTGTGCAAGGGAAGAGGATGTGAGTACAACACCCTGTGGTGGGCGGGGCCTCTGGTGGAGGGCGAGGTCAGCTCACACGTCTGTGTCTTGCAGTGGGGTGTGGAACGTCCCGTACATCGCCCATTCCTACCTGGTTAAGGGCGAGACCCTCCGTCGTGAGTTGTCGCGCAGGAATGTCTTCACGTTGTCAGGAGTGGACCCCGACATGTCGTTCTGCAAGAGCGTCCGGGACAAGGTGGGTGACGGGCGAGGAAGATGGGGACCCCGCAGGAGGAGGGCCACCAGGTGTCGCTACAGCAGGGTGGTGGTGGGCGGGATGTGAGAGGTAGCGCCCCCTGTGGTGTAGTATGAAGCAGCAGTGTGAGCGCCCCCTGTGGTGTAGTATGAAGCAGCAGTGTGAGCGCCCCCTGTGGTGTAGTATGGAGGCAGCAGTGTGAGCGCCCCCTGTGGTGTAGTATGAAGCAGCAGTGTGAGCGCCCCCTGTGGTGTAGTATGGAGGCAGCAGTGTGAGCGCCCCCTGTGGTGTAGTATGGAGGCAGCAGTGTGAGCGCCCCCTATGGTGTAGTATGGAGGCAGCAGTGTGAGCGCCCCCTGTGGTGTAGTATGAAGCAGCAGTGTGAGCGCCCCCTGTGGTGTAGTATGGAGGCAGCAGTGTGAGCGCCCCCTGTGGTGTAGTATGAAGCAGCAGTGGTACAGGAACATTCTGCACCTCTCTAGGGGGAGCAGCTCTGGAGAGTGATTAGGGCGGAGCCTCATGCCCCTCCTCTTCCTCCCAGCAGGGCGTCTTCCTGCACATCAGTAACCGGGACGAGTTTGGTCGCCTGATCTCCACCTCCAACTACAACATCTCCCACCTCCACAACGACCTCTGGCAGATCTATGAGAACCCAGTGGTAAGGAGCCCCCTCCCCTATATAGCCCCCTCCCCTATATACCCCCCCCCCTATATACCTCCCATCTCCTATATACCTCCCTCCCCTATATACCTCCCTCCCCTATATACCTCCCATCTCCTATATACCTCCCTCCCCTATATTCCCCCTATATACCTCCCTCCCCTATATACCTCCCATCTCCTATATACCTCCCTCCCCTATATACCTCCCATCTCCTATATACCTCCCTCCCCTATATTCCCCCTATATACCTCCCTCCCCTATATACCTCCCATCTCCTATATACCTCCCTCCCCTATATACCTCCCATCTCCTATATACCCCCCTCCCCTATATACCTCCCTCCTCTATATTCCTCCTATATACCCCCCTCCCCTATATTGCTCCTATATACCCCCCTCCCCTATATTGCTCCTATATACCCCCTCCCCTATATTCCTCCCATCTCCTATATACCTCCCTCCCCTATATTCCCCCTATATACCTCCCTCCCCTATATACCTCCCATCTCCTATATACCTCCCTCCCCTATATACCTCCCATCTCCTATATACCCCCCTCCCCTATATACCTCCCTCCTCTATATTCCTCCTATATACCTCCCTCCTCTATATTCCTCCTATATACCCCCCTCCCCTATATTGCTCCTATATACCCCCTCCCCTATATTGCTCCTATATACCCCCTCCCCTATATTCCTCCTATATACCCCCCTCCCCTATATTCCTCCTATATACCCCCCTCCCCTATATTCCTCCTATATACCCCCCTCCCCTATATTCCTCCTATATACCCCCCTCCCCTATATTCCTCCTATATACCCCCCTCCCCTATATTCCTCCTATATACCCCCCTCCCCTATATTCCTCCTATATACCCCCCTCCCCTATATTCCTCCTATATACCCCCCTCCCCTATATTCCTCCTATATACCCCCCTCCCCTATATTCCTCCTATATACCCCCCTCCCCTATATTCCTCCTATATACCCCCCTCCCCTATATTCCTCCTATATACCCCCCTCCCCTATATTCCTCCTATATACCCCCCTCCCCTATATTCCTCCTATATACCCCCCTCCCCTATATTCCTCCTATATACCCCCCTCCCCTATATTCCTCCTATATACCCCCCTCCCCTATATACCCCCCTCCCCTATATACCTCCCTCCCCTATATACCTCCCTCCCCTATATACCTCCCTTCTCCTCCCCTCATTCTCCCCCCCCCCCCCCCTTGTATTTCTCTTTCCTCCTCCTCGGTTCTTTGACTCCATCTTCTGTTTCCAGGACTGGAAGGAGAAGTATATCCATGAGAACTACTCCCGGATCTTTGAGGAGGATTATTTCGAGCAGGTAAGGAGCAGCCCCTGGGGGGGGGGGATTCATTAGGAGCAGGTGTGGGAGTCCTACAGTACCTGACGTGTCCCTCCTCACAGCCCTGCCCGGATGTCTACTGGTTCCCCATCTTCAAGGACGTCATGTGCGACGAGTTCGTGGAGGAGATGGAAAACTTTGGTCAGTGGTCTGGAGGGAAGAACGAGGTGAGGAGAGGCCACCTGTGACACCTTGTGCCACAATGTGCCACCTTGTCGGGCGGGGGGGTTGTTGCAGGTGACAATGTGCCGCCTGTCAGTGGGGCAGTTTAGACTAAACTTTTCTAAAACGTAGAATAGACCCCAGAGGTTTCCTGGACACTTGGGAGGGGGGAGCGATGATTAACCTCCTCCTGTCTGGATCTTTTCTCTCAGGACAAGCGTCTGGCGGGTGGATACGAGAACGTGCCCACGGTGGACATCCACATGACGCAGGCCGGGTACCAGGAGCAATGGCTGAAGTTACTGAAGGAGTATGTGGCCCCTGTCACAGAGAAGCTGTTCCCTGGATATTACACCAAGGTAACCCCAACCCCTGCCCCCTCTATCACCCCCCCTTAAAGGGTTAACTCCGATTACACAATGATATCTACCAAATTGTCCTACGCGATTCCCCTTTAAAAACAAACAGAACGGCGTTCACACTGTGCTCCTATTTCTCTGCTGAGTTGTGGCATCTTCTGTTCTGAAGCTACTCGTCATAAATCCTCCTCCGCAGCAAAGCGGTGGAGATTTACCACTTCCTGTCGTGATTCCTACAAGTAAATCCCTGGAGCGCTGCATAGTGAGTACATGCAGGACGTCAGGAGGTTACATCCCCCGCACAATTTTGGATTTTGTAGCTTTTTTTTTTTTTTTTTGTAAGAGAATATGAATGATGACACAAAAGCCTTTCTTTTCCATTCATGGTTTGTGGTTTATACTCAGACTTCTGTGTGTTCTCTTTATAAATCCTAATGACAACCAAAAAGATCCAATTCTGCTGGGGTATGCAAATCCTGAGCGCAACTATATATAGTGACCTGTCTGGCAGAGTGTAGTAAGTATTAGAAACCAGCAGTGAAATGCAGCGTAGTCTGTACTGTGTGATCACTAAGAGTAAACTCCTTCTCTGCTGTGAAGATGATTTCCAGGCACCAAAGGGTGAAGAGGAGTGTATGACACAGCCTGAGGTGCAGAGGGACTGAAAAAATAATGGAGGGAGACGTCTATGGACACAATGCTCTCCTGGCTACATACATGACCTCCCCCTCCTCCCTCCAGAGTGAGCAGGAAGCAGCATCACATGACCTCCCCCTCCTCCCTCCAGAGTGAGCAGGAAGTAGCATCACATGACCTCCTCCTTCCAGAGAGAGCAGGAAGTAGCATCACATGACCTCCTCCTTCCAGAGAGAGCAGGAAGCAGCATCACATGACCTCCCCCCTCCAGAGAGAGCAGGAAGCAGCATCACATGACCTCCTCCCTCCAGAGAGAGCAGGAAGCTGCATCACATGACCTCCTCCCTCCAGAGAGAGCAGGAAGCTGCATCACATGACCTCCTCCTTCCAGAGAGAGCAGGAAGCTGCATCACATGACCTCCTCCCTCCAGAGAGAGCAGGAAGCTGCATCACATGACCTCCTCCCTCCAGAGAGAGCAGGAAGCAGCATCACATGACCTCCTCCTTCCAGAGAGAGCAGGAAGTAGCATCACATGACCTCCTCCTTCCAGAGAGAGCAGGAAGCAGCATCACATGACCTCCCCCCTCCAGAGAGAGCAGGAAGCTGCATCACATGACCTCCTCCCTCCAGAGAGAGCAGGAAGCTGCATCACATGACCTCCTCCCTCCAGAGAGAGCAGGAAGCTGCATCACATGACCTCCTTCCAGAGAGAGCAGGAAGCTGCATCACATGACCTCCTCCCTCCAGAGAGAGCAGGAAGCTGCATCACATGACCTCCTCCCTCCAGAGAGAGCAGGAAGCTGCATCACATGACCTCCTCCCTCCAGAGAGAGCAGGAAGCTGCATCACATGACCTCCTCCCTCCAGAGAGAGCAGGAAGCTGCATCACATGACCTCCTCCCTCCAGAGAGAGCAGGAAGCTGCATCACATGACCTCCTCCCTCCAGAGAGAGCAGGAAGCGGCATCGCATGACCTCCTCCCTCCAGAGAGAGCAGGAAGCGGCATCGCATGACCTCCCCCTCATTCCAGAATGAACAGGAAGCTGCATCACATGACCTCCCCCTCCTCCTTCCAGAGTGAGCAGGAAGCTGCATCACATGACCTCCACCCTCCAGAGAGAGCAGGAAGTAGCATCACATGACCTCCCCCTCCTCCTTCCAGAGTGAGCAGGAAGCTGCATCACATGACCTCCACCCTCCAGAGAGAGCAGGAAGCAGCATCACATGACCTCCTCCTCCTTCCAGAGTGAGCAGGAAGCTGCATCACATGACCTCCTCCTTCCAGAGTGAGCAGGAAGCAGCATCACATGACCTCCACCCTCCAGAGTGAGCAGGAAGCAGCATCACATGACCTCCCCCTCCTCCCTCCAGAGTGAGAAGGAAGCTGCATCACATGACCTCCTCCCTCCAGAGTGAGCAGGATGCAGCATCACATGACCTCCCCCTCCAGAGAGAGCAGGAAGCAGCATCACATGACCTCCCCCTCCTCCTTCCCGAGAGAGCAGGAAGCTGCATCACATGACCTCCTCCCTCCAGAGAGAGCAGGAAGCTGCATCACATGACCTCCTCCCTCCAGAGAGAGCAGGAAGCTGCATCACATGACCTCCTCCCTCCAGAGAGAGCAGGAAGCTGCATCACATGACCTCCTCCTTCCAGAGAGAGCAGGAAGCTGCATCACATGACCTCCTCCCTCCAGAGAGAGCAGGAAGCTGCATCACATGACCTCCTCCCTCCAGAGAGAGCAGGAAGCAGCATCACATGACCTCCTCCTTCCAGAGAGAGCAGGAAGTAGCATCACATGACCTCCTCCTTCCAGAGAGAGCAGGAAGCAGCATCACATGACCTCCCCCCTCCAGAGAGAGCAGGAAGCTGCATCACATGACCTCCTCCCTCCAGAGAGAGCAGGAAGCTGCATCACATGACCTCCTCCCTCCAGAGAGAGCAGGAAGCTGCATCACATGACCTCCTTCCAGAGAGAGCAGGAAGCTGCATCACATGACCTCCTCCCTCCAGAGAGAGCAGGAAGCTGCATCACATGACCTCCTCCCTCCAGAGAGAGCAGGAAGCTGCATCACATGACCTCCTCCCTCCAGAGAGAGCAGGAAGCTGCATCACATGACCTCCTCCCTCCAGAGAGAGCAGGAAGCTGCATCACATGACCTCCTCCCTCCAGAGAGAGCAGGAAGCTGCATCACATGACCTCCTCCCTCCAGAGAGAGCAGGAAGCGGCATCGCATGACCTCCTCCCTCCAGAGAGAGCAGGAAGCGGCATCGCATGACCTCCCCCTCATTCCAGAATGAACAGGAAGCTGCATCACATGACCTCCCCCTCCTCCTTCCAGAGTGAGCAGGAAGCTGCATCACATGACCTCCACCCTCCAGAGAGAGCAGGAAGTAGCATCACATGACCTCCCCCTCCTCCTTCCAGAGTGAGCAGGAAGCTGCATCACATGACCTCCACCCTCCAGAGAGAGCAGGAAGCAGCATCACATGACCTCCTCCTCCTTCCAGAGTGAGCAGGAAGCTGCATCACATGACCTCCTCCTTCCAGAGTGAGCAGGAAGCAGCATCACATGACCTCCACCCTCCAGAGTGAGCAGGAAGCAGCATCACATGACCTCCCCCTCCTCCCTCCAGAGTGAGAAGGAAGCTGCATCACATGACCTCCTCCCTCCAGAGTGAGCAGGATGCAGCATCACATGACCTCCCCCTCCAGAGAGAGCAGGAAGCAGCATCACATGACCTCCCCCTCCTCCTTCCCGAGAGAGCAGGAAGCTGCATCACATGACCTCCTCCCTCCAGAGAGAGCAGGAAGCAGCATCGCATGACCTCCCCCTCCTCCTTCCAGAGTGAGCAGGAAGCTGCATCACATGACCTCCTCCCTCCAGAGAGAGCAGGAAGCGGCATCGCATGACCTCCCCCTCCTCCTTCCAGAGTGAGCAGGAAGCTGCATCACATGACCTCCTCCTTCCAGAGTGAGCAGGAAGCTGCATCACATGACCTCCACCCTCCAGAGAGAGCAGGAAGCAGCATCACATGACCTCCTCATCCTTCCAGAGTGAGCAGGAAGCTGCATCACATGACCTCCCCCTCCAGAGAGAGCAGGAAGCAGCATCACATGACCTCCCCCTCCTCCTTCCAGAGAGAGCAGGAAGCTGCATCACATGACCTCCCCCTCCTCCTTCCAGAGTGAGCAGGAAGCAGCATCACATGACCTCCTCCTCCTCCTTCCAGAGTGAGCAGGAAGCAGCATCACATGACCTCCTCCTTCCTGAGTGAGCAGGAAGCTGCATCACATGACCTCCTCCCTCCAGAGTGAGCAGGAAGCTGCATCACATGACCTCCTCCCTCCAGAGTGAGCAGGATGCAGCATCACATGACCTCCCCCTCCAGAGAGAGCAGGAAGCAGCATCACATGACCTCCCCCTCCTCCTTCCAGAGAGAGCAGGAAGCTGCATCACATGACCTCCTCCCTCCAGAGAGAGCAGGAAGCAGCATCGCATGACCTCCCCCTCCTCCTTCCAGAGTGAGCAGGAAGCTGCATCACATGACCTCCTCCCTCCAGAGAGAGCAGGAAGCGGCATCGCATGACCTCCCCCTCCTCCTTCCAGAGTGAGCAGGAAGCTGCATCACATGACCTCCTCCTTCCTGAGTGAGCAGGAAGCTGCATCACATGACCTCCTCCTTCCTGAGTGAGCAGGAAGCTGCATCACATGACCTCCACCCTCCAGAGAGAGCAGGAAGCAGCATCACATGACCTCCTCCTCCTTCCAGAGTGAGCAGGAAGCAGCATCACATGACCTCCCCCTCCTCCTTCCAGAGAGAGCAGGAAGCTGCATCACATGACCTCCTCCCTCCAGAGAGAAGGAAGCGGCATCGCATGACCTCCCCCTCCTCCTTCCAGAGAGAGCAGGAAGCTGCATAACATGACCTCCTCCTTCCAGAGTGAGCAGGAAGCTGCATCACATGACCTCCTCCCTCCAGAGAGAGCAGGAAGCGGCATCGCATGACCTCCCCCTCCTCCTTCCAGAGTGAGCAGGAAGCTGCATCACATGACCTCCTCCTTCCAGAGTGAGCAGGAAGCAGCATCACATGACCTCCCCCTCCTCCTTCCAGAGAGAGCAGGAAGCTGCATCACATGACCTCCTCCCTCCAGAGAGAAGGAAGCGGCATCGCATGACCTCCCCCTCCTCCTTCCAGAGAGAGCAGGAAGCTGCATAACATGACCTCCTCCTTCCAGAGTGAGCAGGAAGCTGCATCACATGACCTCCTCCCTCCAGAGAGAGCAGGAAGCGGCATCGCATGACCTCCCCCTCCTCCTTCCAGAGTGAGCAGGAAGCTGCATCACATGACCTCCTCCTTCCAGAGTGAGCAGGAAGCTGCATCACATGACCTCCACCCTCCAGAGAGAGCAGGAAGCAGCATCACATGACCTCCTCCTCCTTCCAGAGTGAGCAGGAAGCTGCATCACATGACCTCCCCCTCCAGAGAGAGCAGGAAGCAGCATCACATGACCTCCCCCTCCTCCTTCCAGAGAGAGCAGGAAGCTGCATCACATGACCTCCCCCTCCTCCTTCCAGAGTGAGCAGGAAGCAGCATCACATGACCTCCTCCTCCTCCTTCCAGAGTGAGCAGGAAGCAGCATCACATGACCTCCTCCTTCCTGAGTGAGCAGGAAGCAGCATCACATGACCTCCACCCTCCAGAGAGAGCAGGAAGCAGCATCACATGACCTCCCCCTCCTCCCTCCAGAGTGAGCAGGAAGCTGCATCACATGACCTCCTCCTCCTTCCAGAGTGAGCAGGAAGCTGCATCACATGACCTCCTTCCTCCAGAGTGAGCAGGATGCAGCATCACATGACCTCCTCCCTCCAGAGTGAGCAGGAAGCAGCAGCCCCTCCCCTCTAGCAGTTACAGCCGGTAGAATTTCTTGTGTACACTCAGGATGGTCACAGACATGAGCAGCTGCTGCAGGGAGAGGCTACACTGAGGAGGACAGCAAAGTAACTGCGGCACATGGGAACCGTTCTGCCTCTTCTCTTTATCACCTGAGAGATGATTGGAGTTTTGTTGTCTCCTAGGCCAAGGCGCTGCTGAACTTCATCGTGCGGTACCGTCCTGACGAGCAGCCGTTCCTGCGCCCGCACCACGACTCCTCCACCTTCACCATCAACATCGCCCTAAACAGCAAAGGCGTGGACTACGAGGTGAGTGGCGCTGGTCACGTGGGGTGAGTGTGGGCCCCGGATTGTGGCCCCGCGCAGACACTAACCCCCGGCTCCTCCCCCTCCACAGGGCGGCGGCTGCAGATTCATCCGCTACAACTGCCGCGTGGAGTCTCCTCGTAAGGGATGGTCCTTGATCCACCCGGGACGGCTGACACATTACCACGAGGGGCTGCCCACCACCTGGGGGACACGGTACATCATGGTGTCATTTGTGGACCCCTGACCCGAGGACCCCCCCCCCCAGGAGGACACTGAGGGGCGCTGACACCTAACATGGCGTCTCTTCTACAAGGCGGAGTCATCGTAGTGGAGGGCGTCCGCCAACGGCGCAGGTCACGTGACCAAAGCCGCGGAGGCGGAGCCACTGCAGAGGTCACGGATCAGGGCGCTGGCACTGATGACGCTTTATAAATCATTCGCCGCTTTTGTACAAAACGCTTTAAATTATTCGCTGCCTGAAACTTGTTTTTTTTAATAGAAATATTTTTAATAAGAAATTGAGATTTGTGTAATAAATATTTCTGTAAAGGTTTTGTCTCTACATTGTCTCCTACTCCAGTCACATCCAAAGCTGCAACCACAGTGCAGTCAGGAGACAACAGCAGAATAGTGAGTGCAGCTCTGGAGTATAATACAGGATGTAACTCAGGATCAGTACAGGATAAGTAATGTCATGTATGTACACAGTGACTGCACCAGCAGCAGAATAGTGAGTGCAGCTCTGGGGTATAATACAGGATGTAACTCAGGATCAGTACAGGATAAGTAATGTCATGTATGTACACAGTGACTGCACCAGCAGCAGAATAGTGAGTGCAGCTCTGGGGTATAATACAGGATGTAACTCAGGATCAGTACAGGATAAGTAATGTCATGTATGTACACAGTGACTGCACCAGCAGCAGAATAGTGAGTGCAGCTCTGGAGTACAATACAGGATGTAACTCAGGATCAGCACAGGATAAGTAATGTCATGTATGTACACAGTGACTGCACCAGCAGCAGAATAGTGAGTGCAGCTCTGGGGTATAATACAGGATGTAACTCAGGATCAGTACAGGATAAGTAATGTCATGTATGTACACAGTGACTGCACCAGCAGCAGAATAGTGAGTGCAGCTCTGGGGTATAATACAGGATGTAACTCAGGATCAGTACAGGATAAGTAATGTCATGTATGTACACAGTGACTGCACCAGCAGCAGAATAGTGAGTGCAGCTCTGGGGTATAATACAGGATGTAACTCAGGATCAGTACAGGATAAGTAATGTCATGTATGTACAGTGACTGCACCAGCAGCAGAATAGTGAGTGCAGCTCTGGGGTATAATACAGGATGTAACTCAGGATCAGCACAGGATAAGTAATGTCATGTATGTACACAGTGACTGCACCAGCAGCAGAATAGTGAGTGCAGCTCTGGGGTATAATACAGGATGTAACTCAGGATCAGTACAGGATAAGTAATGTCATGTATGTACAGTGACTGCACCAGCAGCAGAATAGTGAGTGCAGCTCTGGTGTATAATACAGGATGTAACTCAGGATCAGTACAGGATAAGTAATGTCATGTATGTACACAGTGACTGCACCAGCAGCAGAATAGTGAGTGCAACTCTGGTGTATAATACAGGATGTAACTCAGGATCAGTACAGGATAAGTAATGTCATGTATGTACACAGTGACTGCACCAGCAGCAGAATAGTGAGTGCAGCTCTGGGGTATAATACAGGATGTAACTCAGGATCAGTACAGGATAAGTAATGTCATGTATGTACACAGTGACTGCACCAGCAGCAGAATAGTGAGTGCAGCTCTGGGGTATAATACAGGATGTAACTCAGGATCAGTACAGGATAAGTAATGTCATGTATGTACACAGTGACTGCACCAGCAGCAGAATAGTGAGTGCAGCTCTGGGGTATAATACAGGATGTAACTCAGGATCAGTACAGGATAAGTAATGTCATGTATGTACAGTGACTGCACCAGCAGCAGAATAGTGAGTGCAGCTCTGGGGTATAATACAGGATGTAACTCAGGATCAGTACAGGATAAGTAATGTCATGTATGTACACAGTGACTGCACCAGCAGCAGAATAGTGAGTGCAGCTCTGGAGTATAATACAGGATGTAACTCAGGATCAGTACAGGATAAGTAATGTCATGTATGTACACAGTGACTGCACCAGCAGCAGAATAGTGAGTGCAGCTCTGGGGTATAATACAGGATGTAACTCAGGATCAGTACAGGATAAGTAATGTCATGTATGTACACAGTGACTGCACCAGCAGCAGAATAGTGAGTGCAGCTCTGGAGTATAATACAGGATGTAACTCAGGATCAGTACAGGATAAGTAATGTCATGTATGTACACAGTGACTGCACCAGCAGCAGAATAGTTTGTGCTGACTCATTTTGCTGTGAGCTACTGACGGGTGTGGTTGTGTGCTGCTGAGCTCCTGCACCACCTGGAGCAAACCCAATCCACCCAGGCCTGCTCTCTCCTCCCCAGGGAGGGAGTGGGTTCTGTGGGATGAATCCTGCAGGAAAGTCCCAGGCTCCTGTCTCCCGGACCAGGCCGGCGGGGGGCAGGAGAATCCAGTTACCGGCCAAAACTGATGGCGTGAGAAGATCTGCCCGGAGCCAAGGACGCAGCGATGTGACCTCGGCTGCCACCCCCAAGACCCAGGGAAGCCGCAAGGTCTCCGGAACACAGAATATTAAGGCAAGTAACATCAGCCTGAGTGCTCCTCCTGGAAAGCTGAGTGACTGTGCGGGAAAGCTGGGTGGTTCAGCTGGAAAGCTGGGTGCTCACGGAGGTGTGCAAAAAGCATGGGGTGATCTTAAGGCCCGGGAGTCTGCTTCCATCTATGGCTCCCGGATTGCTGAGCACCTCCGTGAGTACGAGGAAGCTGGAAAAGCGCTGAGGAGGCTCCAGGAGGAGATAAGGGAGACCGTGGCCCTAGCGGGGGTGGCTACACAGAGAAAGAAAAAGTCTGATCTTCTTAACACCATAGACAGACTAAAAGCCGAGGTCACCGCTCTGGAAGAAAAGCGTCATCTAATCCGTGAGCACAGCGGTCCGTTTCGTGAGAAATTAGAAAACGACGCCCGGTTTGATGATATGCGCCAGGAGAAGCTGAGAAAGCTGAAGGGGCTTCAGGTCCAGGCGGATGATGGCGATGATGAGGAGGATGAGGAAGACCTGCCGTGTCCGTCTGGTGGCCTGCACCAACACCAGCAGGCCTCGCACGACAGGCTGCCTGCAGAGCAAGCGCCATTACCATCAGGCTGCGGCTCTGCCAACCTGGAGGAGGAAAGTGATGACAGCGGCCAGGGAGGGGCGCTAATGGCTCAGATCCGTCAGCTTGAGTCCCCAGTTCACCTCCAGAACTTCTCCTTTGGCGAAGATTTGCCGGATGACGACCAAAAGAGGAAGAAGACGAGACCCAAGAAGACCAAGGCGTCTCAGGAGGTGAATCTGGTGTTTCGTCCCCTCCCTGTTTCCTCCGGGCGGGCAGCAGTGCCAGCCTGTCGTGTAGGCCCCGTTGCCCAGCCCAGCACGAATCCTGCAGTGGACTCGGTGCCAGGGTGCGGGGAGATTGCAAAGCCACGTTCCATCATGGCGCAGAGCACCAGCCTTGTTTGCAGTAGCAAGGATGGTGCAGGGAAGGCATCGGCCGAAAGGCCGGACAGTGAGGGCGATCCAGCAGGTCCTGGTACTGTGCGCTGCCCCCCAGTGGGAGGGGGGGGTGAACCAGTGCCAGGGGCAGTGGCTCCTGTGGCCCCTAGCGCTGTTGCTTGCTCCGGTGAGCAGCGGCAGCGTGATGGGGCTGCTGGGGCTTGTAGTGCGGCGCCTCCCAAACATCCCGTGCAGCCTGCAGAGAAAGTCGCAGGAAAAGTGTTATTCTGTATTGGTGCATCAAACTCTGAAGACATGAAAGGGGCAAAAAAACTGTCTGGAGTCTGTAAGGACAAGAGGCCTCTACCACCAATCGAGCAGCGATGCTCAAACATCATAAAAACTGCTGGACAACAAGGGGTTAATGCCAATGAGGCAGAGGGCACAAGTAAGATCGGGGTTGGAGCTGCCTCTTCTCAGGCTGAATCAGCTATGGAGGTGGCTCTACCCCCAGTGCCCAGTGACGCCGAGGCAACCCCAGGTCCTCCTGGCCCAGCTGGTGTGAGTGATGCAAGGAAGCGAGGCAGTACTCTACATAGTGTGGTGAATGTGGGGGTGGTGAATGGTGCTGAGGGGGGTGATCCTGGTAAGAGTGCTGGACCATCTGCACCCCCAGTGGTGGCCGCTCCCATAAGGAGCTATGCGAGTGTCACCGCTGGGGCAAGTGGGGTTAACTCCTTGTCTCCTGGCTCTGGGAACAGCGTTTTGCAAAGGCGTCTTCTGGAGGCTCTCAGGAGAGGGGAAAAGTCAATCACTGTAGAGGGGAGAGAGGTTGATCTGTCCTTCTGGACAGACAGGCATGGCCTGGCAGCCTTCCAAGAGAAAAGGGGGGGGGAGACTGTATGGTCTTTACCCACAACCGGGCCCGGAGCTGCCCGTAGGAATGTGGTTCGTCTTCGCTGGAGGGGCAGTGACGCATGCCCACCCAGGTCAAGGGTGGTGGAGCTCCTCCTGAAGATGAACTTCAGGGCTAGTGACATCTTTGCCCTGATACATCCTTATGGTACTCTGGAGTTCGATGTCAGCTTTGTTCGGCCGGAGGGCTTAGAGCTCTTCTGGTCGAATTATGAGCTGGCAAAGAACGAGCCCGCATGGCGAGACTTTGCTGTGCAAGCAGTGTCTCGCCAAAACACAGTCAAGAAGGTGACCGTTTTGACCCGTAATGAGTCACTTTCTTGCATGGACATCATGACTTGGCTCAGTCGTTATGGTGAGGTTGTACAGGTACCGCAGAAAAACCGTGATGAATTTGGCATTTGGTCTGGAGCCTGGACCTTCATGATGAAGTTGAAGTGTTCAGGCGGCACAGTCGCCCACATTCCCTCTTCAGCCTTTCTTGGGCGGGACAGAATCCTGATTTTCTACCAGGGGCAGCCGAAGGTCTGTCACAGGTGCGGTGACCCCACACACTTTAGCGCCAGCTGCCAAGTGCAGAAGTGCGCTTTGTGTGGTGGGCTAGGTCATCTCGCTGCATCCTGTAGGGACATTAGGTGTAACCTGTGTGGTGAGCTCGGTCACCCTTTCAGCCGTTGTCCTCGCTCCTTTGCCAATGCGGTTGTGACCCCAGTGGAGGAGAGCCATGAGGTTGCTTCTGCTGGGGAAGGTACCAGCAGAGGTGGAGGAGCTGAGGGGCCTGTGAAGAAAAGCAAGAATAAGTCGCCTTCTCAGTTGAGGCGGCTTGAAGCCAGACAAAAAGGGAGAGAACTGGGGAAGCCTCAGGTTGCTGGGGTGACCCTTGGTCCTTCCTCAGAGGCTGGTCTTGCTACTGAGGCCCTGAGGGATGATGAGTTGGATGAGGAGGTCAGGAGGATGGAGCGCGAGAAAGGTGCCATGTCCTCCACGTCCTCCCATTATGAGAGTATGGATGAGGATAACAGGATTTGGCTAGAAAATAAGCGCAAGCAGAAAAAGAAAAGACGCGGCGTATCTAAGGTACCTAAGGAAGGGAAAACTTCCTCCCCTCTGGTTGAGCTTTCCAACCGGTTCCTCACCCTCGATGAGATCGCCTCCTCGGGAAGAGAGGCTGAGGGTGGGGTTCTGGAGGTGGCGGCGGAGCAGCCTGCAGGGGTCGCCGAGTCTCTATCCTCTGGGGATGCTGGGTCCTCAGAGTGGGAGACTGACTCAGAGTCAGGAGACAAGGACGAAGGAGAGGGTGGTCCGGGTGGGTCCTTGGGGGCCAATAACAATATGGACACCACAATTTCATTAAAGAGAAGTTGCCCCAATTCTGATAGTAAAAAAGAAAGGGGATCATCTTCAGAGGACAGTAGAGGGAAGGGGAATAGTAAGAAAAAAGCCGTCTAACTCAATCACTCATGATGGCGGCACCCACTCCGTTGACACTGGCGTCCATTAATGTCGCCAGCATTAAGTCTGATGCGGCTAGATTTGCGGCCTTTGATTTTCTCGGCCGTGTTGAAGCCGACATTTTATTTTTGCAGGAGACCAGGCTGCCAGATTTGGCGGCCGTGTTTAAAGCTAAGAGGGAATGGAGACACGGGCCTTCCTATTGGTCTCTTGCGGCCGAGCCGTATAGCGGAGTGGCGGTCCTTTTTACCGCACCGGTAGAATGCCGACGAGTTATTGAGTTAGAAATGGGGAGGTGCCTGATCCTGGATGTCCTCATGAAGGGACAAGAACTTCGTCTTATTAACATCTATGGTCCCCAGTCCAAGTGGGACAGGAAGTGTCTCTTTATGAGGATCAAGCCCTACCTTTTTACAAGTCGGCAGGTGGTCTTTGGAGGGGACTTCAATGCTGTCACGAGGTCCCAGGATAGGGGAGGTTCCAGAGACAAGCTGACTTATGATAGCGTCGCTCTTAATAGCATAGCCAGTGAGGCTCGCCTGGTGGATGTCCACATCCGGCACACCCCAGGCCACGCGGGGTTCACCTATTATAGGGGTAGCTGCAGGTCTAGAATAGACAGGTTTTATTTAAAGGAGGAAGCCATCTCTTCAGCAGTGTCCGTTGTTGAGGTGGAGTTCTCCGACCACTGTTTAATTTTGTTTTCTCTGAATGTTACAGAGACCCCCCGGATGGGAAGAGGCTACTGGAAGCTCAATTCGTCTCTCCTGGAGGAAGCGGAGATCAGACAATCCTTTGAGGACTTTCTTCAGAGCCAGGTACCTTTGCTGGGCCTTTGTAGCTGTAAGTCAGAGTGGTGGGAGATGCTCAAGAAAAGGGTGGCGAGATTCTTCCGCCAGCTCTCGAGCCTCAGGAGCCTGGACAGGTACCGCCTGTATCAGGGCCTGAGGAGGAAACTCGAGCATCTCATCTCGACTGGAGGTAGTCGTGAGGACATCTCCAGAGTGAAATCCTTGCTGAAGAGGTGTCAGTACGATAGACACGCATCTTTGGTTTTTGAGAGGGATTATGGGAAATACCGCTCGCCCGACCCTTACAGAAACTGTAAGATGTCAGTGAATGGTAAAGTTGTCACGGGACTGGTTGACAGTACGGGATCCCTGAAAAGGTCCAGATCAGGGATTCTGGAGGTCGTCAGATCCTTCTACTCACACCTCTTGGGCAGGAAGGATCTAGATCGGGATGTGATGTCGGCTTTCCTGGCTGAAACTGTCCCTGAGCCAGGAGTAGACCCCTCTCTTGATGTTTTGACAGAGATGATCAGGGAAGAGGAAGTCAGCCGGGCGATTGAAGGGCTCGCCCTCAAGAAATCGCCGGGTCCGGATGGCTTAACATCCGAGTTTTATAAGACCTTTAAGGACGCCTTGGTTCCCCTCTTGACTGAGGTATATAATGAGTGTCTTTCCTCGGGCACTCTGCCGAAGTCAATGAGGAGGTCTGCCCTGATCATCCTGTCAAAGGGTAAGGACCGATCTCGTATTGAGAACTGGCGTCCCATAGCGCTTCTCAATACGGACAGAAAGGTTTTGGCAAAGGTGCTGTTTAATCGGCTGGTGCAGTTTGCGCCCCGGCTCCTTTCGGGGACCCAGCACTGCTCTGTTCCAGGCCGCAGTACATTTAGTGCTGTGCTGTGTGTCCGGGAGGCAGTGGAGCAGGGCAGGGCTGGTAACTGGAAGGGGTACTTGCTGTCCTTGGATCAGGCAAAAGCGTTTGATCGGGTTAACCACGAGTACCTCTGGTCTGTCCTTCTGAGGTATGGCCTGCCGGGTGGGTTTGTCAATTGGCTGAAAGTTTTGTACGCAGGGGCAGAGAGTTTCCCGCTTGTAAACGGTTGGATTGGCCGCTCTTTTGAGGTTGGGTCTGGTGTTCGCCAGGGTTGTCCTCTGAGCCCACTACTGTACGTGTTCGCGATTGACCCATTCCTTAGGAGGGTTGATCGTGGGCCGTTGGTGGGAGTCGGGATGGACCGGGCAGCACCGGAAGCCACTCTAAGGGTGGTAGCGTACGCCGATGACGTCACTGTTTTTGTGTCCTCGAGAGGGGAGGCGCAATGGGTGATGTCAGAGGTTGACCGCTACTCAGAGGCTTCTGGGTCCAAGATCAACCGGGATAAGTGTGAGAGTCTCTGGCTGGGAGAGGGGGATCCAGGCTTTGATCTCCCGGACACTCTTCCAGGGCCCCAGGACTCTGCCAAAGTTCTCGGCATCGAATTTGGCCAGGGGGATTACCCCATGCAAAACTGGGACGGCAGGCTTAAGATCGCCGCTCAGAGGGTAGACCAGTGGAAGGGTTGGTCTTTGACCCTCAGAGAAAGGGTTAATCTGATTAAAACTTACCTGCTCCCATTGCTGATATATCTGGGCAGTGTGTGCATGTTGCCAGAACCCCTCTGGACTCGGGTCTACAGTCTGTTCTTCCAGCTGTTATGGGGGAATAGGCTGAACCTTATCAAGAGGGAGGTTACTTACCGCACGAGGAGACAAGGAGGGTTGTGTATGGTCAACCCTGTGGTGTTCCTAGTGAATACCTTTCTTAAGATCAATATCGCCAACCTCTGGAAAGAGAGGGCTCCTCCGTGGGTATACTCCTGCAGGGGATGGTTTCGGCCTTTCTTCCAGGAATGGGAGACAGGAGGGCAAGTGAAGGATCTCCGTACACCGCATGGGCATCTTCCGGCTTACGCTACCCCGGTTCTGAAGGTGATTCGCCGGTGGGGTCTGGGAATGTGGGAGATCAGGACCATGTCGAGGAAACTCCTTGACAAGAGGGTTCTGTTTGCCCGTTTCCAGAAGCCTCTGGCCCTCAGGGATTGCCCAAGTCGGGATCTGGGGGTGGGTTTAGGTCTTTTGAATTCTATCAGGATCCCCTTGAAGTTTTGGGACTTGACTTGGCGCTGCTTCCATGGAAAGCTGTGTGTGAGGGACAATCTGAAGTGTAGGAGCTCTGAGGAAAGGGGTTGTCCCCGGGAGGAGTGCGGTGGCCTGCTGGAGAGCATGGACCACTTCCTGCTTCAGTGCCCCTTTAACACAGAGGTGTACAACCGGGTGGGTGCTTCCATCCATTGGCCCGGGTTGGCCGGTCTCTCCTATGCGGAGTGGGCCTATGGAGCATTCAGAGGCCTGGGTGCCCGGGACCGCTGCACGTTATTCCTAGTCAGTCTAGTGGTCAGGTACCACACGTGGAACGCACGGTGCTTAGTGTCGACGCAGCGTAAAATCCTCCCGGTGGATGAGGTGGTTAGGAACATTCTGGGTGACCTGGTGAAGGTGCGCTCTCTGGAGTATGAGAGGCTGGGCACGGGGAGGGCCTCTCTCCTTTGGAGGGGGTTCTCCTTTAGTGTCCCTTAGTCTGTCATCTCCTCTCCTGGTGTTGGGCTGATGTTGCACAGTAGATTTTTGTTTTGTATCTGGGCATGTAGTGATGTGGGGCTTGCAGGTGCCGAACCTGGGCTTTATGTGGTTTGGATTTGTTATATGTTGATTTGTTTAATGTGTTTGTATTTTGTGTACATTGTGTATTTATGTAGTTATAGTTCTTGTGTATATAGGTTGGTTGGTTTTGGGGTGTTGATGTTAGGGTGTTAGGTTGGGAGGGGGGTGGACGGGATGTGGACAGTATGATCCTGGGCACTGGTCTGGACTATATAGCGCGGACTTTGGACGTTAGACCAGTGTCTGGGTGGGAGGGTGATGGGCGTGGGATTTAGTTAGTTATATTTAATGTTTTTATTTCCTGTTTATGTCTTTTTTTGTGTATTCTTTAGTTATTCATAAAAAAAAAAAAAAATTTATAAAAAATTATTAAAAAAAAAAAAAATTATTAGGTGGTGGGATTGGGTGAAGGTTTTGTTTTATAATGCTGATTGTGTGGTGTGTGTGTGGCTGGGCCAGGAGATTTTCGTAAGACTCTTTTAGTTTGTATTATTGTTTTGTTATTATTATTATTATTGTTTTATTTTGCCAGAAGTTATGGCTTGATTTATGTTTATGATTGTTATGTTTTTCATTTTTATATATAAAATAAAAGATTTACAGGATGTAACTCAGGATCAGTACAGGATAAGTAATGTCATGTATGTACACAGTGACTGCACCAGCAGCAGAATAGTGAGTGCAGCTCTGGGGTATAATACAGGATGTAACTCAGGATCAGTACAGGATAAGTAATGTCATGTATGTACACAGTGACTGCACCAGCAGCAGAATAGTGAGTGCAGCTCTGGAGTATAATACAGGATGTAACTCAGGATCAGTACAGGATAAGTAATGTCATGTATGTACACAGTGACTGCACCAGCAGCAGAATAGTGAGTGCAGCTCTGGGGTATAATACAGGATGTAACTCAGGATCAGTACAGGATAAGTAATGTCATGTATGTACAGTGACTGCACCAGCAGCAGAATAGTGAGTGCAGCTCTGGGGTATAATACAGGATGTAACTCAGGATCAGTACAGGATAAGTAATGTCATGTATGTACACAGTGACTGCACCAGCAGCAGAATAGTGAGTGCAGCTCTGGAGTATAATACAGGATGTAACTCAGGATCAGTACAGGATAAGTAATGTCATGTATGTACACAGTGACTGCACCAGCAGCAGAATAGTTTGTGCTGACTCATTTTGCTGTGAGCTACTGACGGGTGTGGTTGTGTGCTGCTGAGCTCCTGCACCACCTGGAGCAATCTCCATCCACCCAGGCCTGCTCTCTCCTCCCCAGGGAGGGAGTGGGTTCTGTGGGATGAATCCTGCAGGAAAATCCCAGGCTTCTGCCTCTCGGACCAGGCCGGCGGGGGGCAGGAGAAGCCAGTTACCGGCCAAATCGGAGGGTGTAAGAAGATCTGCCCGGAGCCAAGGACGCAGCGATGTGACCTCGGCTGCCACCCCCAAGACCCAGGGAAGCCGCAAGGTCTCCGGAACACAGAAGATCAAGGCAAGTGACATCAGCCTGAGTGCTCCTCCTGGAAAGCTGGATGTATGTGCGGGAAAGCTGGGTGGTTCAGCTGGAAAGCTGGGTGCTCACGGAGGTGTGCAAAAAGCATGGGGTGATCTTAAGGCCCGGGAGTCTGCTTCCATCTATGGCTCCCGGATTGCTGAGCACCTCCGTGAGTACGAGGAAGCTGGAAAAGCGCTGAGGAGGCTCCAGGAGGAGATACGGGAGACCTTGGCCCTAGCGGGGGTGGCTACGCAGAGAAAGAAAAAGTCTGATCTTCTTAACACCATAGACAGACTAAAAGCCGAGGTCACCGCTCTGCAGGAGAAGCGACATCTAATCCGCGAGCACAGCGGTCCGTTCCGTGAAAAGTTGGAGAATGATGCCCGGTTTGATGACATGCGCCAGGAGCAGTTAAGAAAACTGAAGGGGCTTCAGATCCAGGCGGATGATGGCGATGATGAGGAGGATGAGGAAGACCAGCCGTGTCCGTCTGGTGGCCTGCGCCAACACCAGCAGGCCTCGCACGACAGGCTGCCTGCGGAGCAAGCGCCATTACCATCAGGCTGCGGCTCTGCCAACCTGGAGGAGGAAAGTGATGACAGCGGCCAGGGGGGCGCTAATGGCTCAGATACGTCAGCTTGAGTCTCCAGTTCACCTCCAGAACTTTTCCTTTGGTGATGATATCCCGAGTGACGACCAAAAGAGGAAGAAGACGAGACCCAAGAAGACCAAGGCATCTCAGGAGGTGAATCTGGTGTTTCGTCCCCTCCCTGTTCCCTCCGGGCGGGCAGCAGTGCCAGCCTGTCGTGTAGGCCCCGTAACCCAGCCCAGCACGAATCCTGCAGTGGACTCGGTGCCAGGGTGCGGGGAGAGTGCAAAGCCACGTTCCATCATGGCGCAGAGCACCAGCCTTGTTTGTAGTAGCAAGGATGGTGCAGGGAAGGCATCGGCCGAAAGGCCGGACAGTGAGGGCGATCCAGCAGGTCCTGGTACTGTGCGCTGCCCCCCAGTGGGAGGGGGGGGTGGCCCGGTGCCAGGGGCAGTGGCGGTGGCTCCTGTGGCCCCTAGCACTGTGGCTGCATCTAGCTCCGGTGAGCAGCGGCAGTGTGATGGGGCTGCTGGGGCTTGTGGTGCGGCGCCTCCCAAGCATCCCGAACAGCCTGCAGAGAAAGGCGCAGGAAAAGTGTTGTTTTGCATTGGATCATCAGACCCTGGAGAGGGCACAAAAAGACTGTCCGGAGTCTGCAAGGGCAAGTGGCCTCTTGCATCCAGCGAGCAGCAGAGCAGAAATATTAAAAAAACTACTGGACAACAAGGGGTTAATGCCAATGAGGCAGAGGGCACCTTTAAGATCGGGGTTGGAGCTGCCTCTTCTCAGGCTGTATCAGCTATGGAGGTGGCTCTACCCCCAGTGCCCAGTGACGCCGAGGCAACCCCAGGTCCTCCTGGCCCAGCTGGTGTGAGTGATGCAAGGAAGCGAGGCAGTAATGCACATAGTGTGGTGAATGTGGGGGTGGTGAATGGTGCTGAGGGGGGTGATCCTGTTGTGCGTGCTGGACCTTCTGCACCCCCAGTGGTGGCTGCTCCCATAAGGAGCTATGCGAGTGTCACTGCTGGGGCAAGTGGGGTTAACTCCTTGTCTCCTGGCTCTGGGAACAGCGTTTTGCAAAGGCGTCTTCTGGAGGCTCTCAGGAGAGGGGAAAAGTCAATCACTGTAGAGGGGAGAGATGTTGATCTGTCCTTCTGGACAGACAGGCATGGCCTGGCAGCCTTCCAAGAGAAAAGGGGGGGAGAGACTGTATGGTCTTTACCCACAACTGGGCCCGGAGCTTCCCGTAGGAATGTGGTTCGTCTTCGCTGGAGGGGCAGTGACGCATGCCCACCCAGGTCAAGGGTGGTGGAGCTCCTCCTGAAGATGAACTTCAGGGCTAGTGACATCTTTGCCCTGATACATCCTTATGGTACTCCGGAGTTCGATGTCAGCTTTGTTCGGCCGGAGGGCTTAGAGCTCTTCTGGTCGAATTATGAGCTGGCAAAGAACGAGCCCGCATGGCGAGACTTTGCTGTGCAAGCAGTGTCTCGCCAAAACGCAGTCAAGAAGGTGACCGTTTTGACCCGTAACGAGTCACTTTCTTGCATGGACATCATGACTTGGCTAAGTCGTTATGGCGAAGTAGTTCAGGTACCTCAGAAAAACCGCGATGAATTTGGCATTTGGTCTGGGGCCTGGACCTTCATGATGAAGTTGAAGTGTTCAGGCGGCACAGTCGCCCACATTCCTTCTTCAGCCTTTCTTGGACGGGACAGAATCCTGATTTTCTACCAGGGGCAGCCGAAGGTCTGTCACAGGTGCGGTGACCCCACACACTTTAGCGCCAGCTGCCAAGTGCAGAAGTGCGCTTTGTGTGGTGGGCTAGGTCATCTCGCTGCATCCTGTAAGGACATTAGGTGTAACCTGTGTGGTGAGCTCGGTCACCCTTTCAGCCGTTGTCCTCGCTCCTTTGCCAATGCGGTTGTGACCCCAGTGGAGGAGAGCCATGAGGTTGCTTCTGCTGGGGAGGGTACCAGCAGAGGTGGAGGAGCTGAGGGGCCTGTGAAGAAAAGCAAGAATAAGTCACCTTCTCAGTTGAGGCGGCTTGAAGCCAGACAAAAAGGGAGAGAACTGGGGAAGCCTCAGGTTGCTGGGGTGACCCTGGGTCCTTCCTCAGAGGCTGGTCTTGCTACTGAGGCCTTGAGGGATGATGAGTTGGATGAGGAGGTCAGGAGGATGGAACGCGAGAAAGGTGCCATGTCCTCCACGTCCTCCCATTATGAGAGTATGGATGAGGATAACAGGATTTGGCTAGAAAATAAGCGCAAGCAGAAAAAGAAAAAGCGCGGCGCATCTAAGGTACCTAAGGAAGGGAAAACTTCCTCCCCTCTGGTTGAGCTTTCCAACCGGTTCCTCACCCTCGATGAGATCGCCTCCTCGGAAGGAGAAGCTGAGGGTGGGGTTCTGGAGGTGGCGGCGGAGCAGCCTGTAGGGGGCGCCGAGTCTCTATCCTCTGGGGAAGCTGGGTCCTCAGAGTGGGAGACTGACTCAGAGTCAGGAGACAAGGACGAAGGAGAGGGTGGTCCGGGTGGGTCCTTGGGGTCCAATAATAACATGGACACCACAATTTCATTAAAAAGAAGTTGCCCTAAATCTGATGGGAAAAAAGAAAGGGGATCATCGTCAGAGGAGAGTCGGGGGAGGGGAAGCAATAAGAAAAAAGCCGTCTAACTTAATCACTCATGATGGCGGCACCCACTCCGTTGACGCTGGCGTCCATTAATGTCGCCAGCATTAAGTCTGATGCGGCTAGATTTGCGGCCTTTGATTTTCTCGGCCGTGTTGAAGCCGACATTTTATTTTTGCAGGAGACCAGGCTGCCAGATTTGGCGGCCGTGTTTAAAGCTAAGAGGGAATGGAGACACGGGCCTTCCTATTGGTCTCTTGCGGCCGAGCCGTATAGCGGAGTGGCGGTCCTTTTTACCGCACCGGTAGAATGCCGACGAGTTATTGAGTTAGAAATGGGGAGGTGCCTGATCCTGGATGTCCTCATGAAGGGACAAGAACTTCGCCTAATTAACATCTATGGTCCCCAGTCCAAGTGGGACAGGAAGTGTCTCTTTATGAGGATCAAGCCCTACCTTTTTACAAGTCGGCAGGTGGTCTTTGGAGGGGACTTCAATGCTGTCACGAGGTCCCAGGATAGGGGAGGTTCCAGAGACAAGCTGACTTATGATAGCGTCGCTCTTAATAGCATAGCTAGTGAGGCTCGCCTGGTGGATGTCCACATCCGGCACACCCCAGGCCACGCGGGGTTCACCTATTATAGGGGTAGCTGCAGGTCTAGAATAGACAGGTTTTATTTAAAGGAGGAAGCCATTTCTTCAGCAGTGTCCGTTGTTGAGGTGGAGTTCTCCGACCACTGTCTAATTTTGTTTTCTCTGAATGTTACAGAGACCCCCCGGATGGGAAGAGGCTACTGGAAGCTCAATTCGTCTCTCCTGGAAGAAGCGGAGATAAGACAATCCTTTGAGGACTTTCTTCAGAGCCAGGTACCATTGCTGGGCCTTTGTAGCAGTAAGTCAGAGTGGTGGGAGATGCTCAAGAAAAGGGAGGCGAGATTCTTCCGCCAGCTCTCGAGCCTCAGGAGCCTGGACAGGTACCGCCTGTATCAGGGCCTGAGGAGGAAACTCGAGCATCTCGTCTCGACTGGGGGTAGTCGTGAGGACATCTCCAGAGTGAAATCCTTGCTGAAGAGGTGTCAGTACGATAGACACGCATCTTTGGTTTTTGAGAGGGATTACGGGAAATACCGCTCGCCCGACCCTTACAGAAACTGCAAGATGTCAGTGAATGGTAAAGTTGTCACGGGACTGGTTGACAGTACGGGATCCCTGAAAAGGTCCAGATCAGGGATTCTGGAGGTCGTCAGATCCTTCTACTCGCACCTCTTGGGCAGGAAGGATCTAGATCGGGATGTGATGTCGGCTTTCCTGGCTGAAACTGTCCCTGAGCCAGGAGTAGACCCCTCTCTTGATGTTTTGACAGAGATGATCAGGGAAGAGGAAGTCAGCCGGGCGATTGAAGGGCTCGCCCTCAAGAAATCGCCAGGTCCGGATGGCTTAACATCTGAGTTTTATAAGACCTTTAAGGACGCCTTGGTTCCCCTCTTGACTGAGGTATTCAATGAGTGTCTTTCCTCGGGCGCTCTGCCGAAGTCAATGAGGAGGTCTGCCCTGATCATTCTGTCAAAGGGTAAGGACCGATCTCGTATTGAGAACTGGCGTCCCATAGCGCTTCTCAATACGGACAGAAAGGTTTTGGCAAAGGTGCTGTTTAATCGGCTGGTGCAGTTTGCGCCCCGGCTCCTTTCGGGGACCCAGCACTGCTCTGTTCCAGGCCGCAGTACATTTAGTGCTGTGCTTTGTGTCCGGGAGGCAGTGGAGCAGGGCAGGGCTGGTAACTGGAAGGGGTACTTGCTGTCCTTGGATCAGGCAAAAGCGTTTGATCGGGTTGACCACGAGTACCTCTGGTCTGTCCTTCTGAGGTATGGCCTGCCGGGGGAGTTTGTCAATTGGCTAAAGGTTTTGTACGCAGGGGCAGAGAGTTTCCCGCTTGTGAACGGTTGGATTGGCCGCTCTTTTGAGGTCGGGTCTGGTGTTCGCCAGGGTTGTCCTCTGAGCCCACTACTGTACGTGTTCGCGATTGACCCATTCCTTAGGAGGGTTGATCGTGGGCCGTTGGTGGGAGTCGGGATGGACCAGGCGGCACCGGAAGCCACTCTAAGGGTGGTAGCGTATGCCGATGATGTCACCGTTTTTGTGTCCTCGAGAGGGGAGGCGCAATGGGTGATGTCAGAGGTTGACCGCTACTCAGAGGCTTCTGGGTCCAAGATCAACCGGGATAAGTGTGAGAGTCTCTGGCTGGGAGAGGGGGATCCAGGCTTTGATCTCCCGGACACTCTTCCAGGGCCCCAAGACTCTGCCAAAGTTCTCGGCATCGAATTTGGCCAGGGGGATTACCCCATGCAAAACTGGGACGGCAGGCTTAAGATCGCCGCTCAGAGGGTGGACCAGTGGAAGGGTTGGTCTTTGACCCTCCGAGAAAGGGTTAATCTGATCAAAACCTACCTGCTCCCATTGCTGATTTACCTACCTCATGCATCTAGCGAGCAGCGGTGCTCAAACATTAAAACGGCTGGTCAACAAGGGGTTAATGCCAATGAGGCAGAGGGCACAAGTAAGATCGGGGTTGGAGCTGCCTCTTCTCAGGCTGTATCAGCTATGGAGGTGGCTCTACCCCCAGTGTCCAGTGACGCCGAGGCAACCCCAGGTCCTCCTGGCCCAGCTGGTGTGAGTGATGCAAGGAAGCGAGGCAGTATTGTACATAGTGTGGTGAATGTTGGGGTGGTGAACGGTGCTGAGGGGGGTGATCCTGGTGTGCGTGCTGGACCATCTGCACCCCCAGTGGTGGCCGCTCCCATAAGGAGCTATGCGAGTGTCACCGCTGGGGCAAGTGGGGTTAACTCCTTGTCTCCTGGCTCTGGGAATAGCGTTTTGCAAAGGCGTCTTCTGGAGGCTCTCAGGAGAGGGGAAAAGTCAATCACTGTAGAGGGGAGAGATGTTGATCTGTCCTTCTGGACAGACAGGCATGGCCTGGCAGCCTTCCAAGAGAAAAGGGGGGGAGAGACTGTATGGTCTTTACCCACAACCGGGCCCGGAGCTGCCCGTAGGAATGTGGTTCGTCTTCGCTGGAGGGGCAGTGATGCATGCCCACCCAGGTCAAGGGTGGTGGAGCTCCTCCTGAAGATGAACTTCAGGGCTAGTGACATCTTTGCCCTGATACATCCTTATGGTACTCCGGAGTTCGATGTCAGCTTTGTCCGGCCGGAGGGCTTAGAGCTCTTCTGGTCGAATTATGAGCTGGCAAAGAACGAGCCCGCATGGCGAGACTTTGCTGTGCAAGCAGTGTCTCGCCAAAACGCAGTCAAGAAGGTGACCGTTTTGACCCGTAATGAGTCACTTTCTTGCATGGACATCATGACGTGGCTAAGTCGTTATGGCGAAGTAGTTCAGGTACCTCAGAAAAACCGCGATGAATTTGGCATTTGGTCTGGGGCCTGGACCTTCATGATGAAGTTGAAGTGTTCAGGCGGCACAGTCGCCCACATTCCCTCTTCAGCCTTTCTTGGGCGAGACAGAATCCTGATTTTCTACCAGGGGCAGCCGAAGGTCTGTCACAGGTGCGGTGACCCCACACACTTTAGCGCCAGCTGCCAAGTGCAGAAGTGCGCTTTGTGTGGTGGGCTAGGTCATCTCGCTGCATCCTGTAAGGACATTAGGTGTAACCTGTGTGGTGAGCTCGGTCACCCTTTCAGCCGTTGTCCTCGCTCCTTTGCCAATGCGGTTGTGACCCCAGTGGAGGAGAGCCATGAGGTTGCTTCTGCTGGGGAAGGTACCAGCAGAGGTGGAGGAGCTGAGGGGCCTGTGAAGAAAAGTAAGAATAAGTCACCTTCTCAGTTGAGGCGGCTTGAAGCCAGACAAAAAGGGAGAGAACTGGGGAAACCTCAGGTTGCTGGGGTGACCCTTGGTCCTTCCTCAGAGGCTGGTCATGCTACTGAGGCCCTGAGGGATGATGAGTTGGATGAGGAGGTCAGGAGGATGGAGCGCGAGAAAGGTGCCATGTCCTCCACGTCCTCCCATTATGAGAGTATGGATGAGGATAACAGGATTTGGCTAGAAAATAAGCGCAAGCAGAAAAAGAAAAAACGCGGCGTATCTAAGGTACCTAAGGAAGGGAAAACTTCCTCCCCTCTGGTTGAGCTTTCCAACCGGTTCCTCACCCTCGATGAGATCGCCTCCTCGGAAGGAGAGGCTGAGGGTGGGGTTCTGGAGGTGGCGGCGGAGCAGCCTGCAGGGGGCGCCGAGTCTCTATCCTCTGGGGAAGCCGGGTCCTCAGAGTGGGAGACTGACTCAGAGTCAGGAGACAAGGACGAAGGAGAGGGTGGTCCGGGTGGGTCCTTGGGGGCCAGTAATAACATGGACACCTCAATTTCGTTAAAAAGAAGTTGCCCCAATTCTGGAGGGAAAAGGGAAAAGGCATCATCTTCAGAGGAGAGTCGGGGGAAGGGAAATAGTAAGAAAAAAGCCGTCTAACTTAATCACTCATGATGGCGGCACCCACTCCGTTGACGCTGGCGTCCATTAATGTCGCCAGCATTAAGTCTGATGCGGCTAGATTTGCGGCCTTTGATTTTCTCGGCCGTGTTGAAGCCGACATTTTATTTTTGCAGGAGACCAGGCTGCCAGATTTGGCGGCCGTGTTTAAAGCTAAGAGGGAATGGAGACACGGGCCTTCCTATTGGTCTCTTGCGGCCGAGCCGTATAGCGGAGTGGCGGTCCTTTTTACCGCGCCGGTAGAATGCCGACGAGTTATTGAGTTAGAAATGGGGAGGTGCCTGATCCTGGATGTCCTCATGAAGGGACAAGAACTTCGCCTAATTAACATCTATGGTCCCCAGTCCAAGTGGGACAGGAAGTGTCTCTTTATGAGGATCAAGCCCTACCTTTTTACAAGTCGGCAGGTGGTCTTTGGAGGGGACTTCAATGCTGTCACGAGGTCCCAGGATAGGGGAGGTTCCAGAGACAAGCTGACTTATGATTGCGTCGCTCTTAATAGCATAGCTAGTGAGGCTCGCCTGGTGGATGTCCACATCCGGCACACCCCAGGCCACGCAGGGTTCACCTATTATAGGGGTAGCTGCAGGTCTAGAATAGACAGGTTTTATTTAAAGGAGGAAGCCATTTCTTCAGCAGTGTCCGTTGTTGAGGTGGAGTTCTCCGACCACTGTCTAATTTTGTTTTCTCTGAATGTTACAGAGACCCCCCGGATGGGAAGAGGCTACTGGAAGCTCAATTCGTCTCTCCTGGAAGAAGCAGAGATAAGACAATCCTTTGAGGACTTTCTTCAGAGCCAGGTACCATTGCTGGGCCTTTGTAGCAGTAAGTCAGAGTGGTGGGAGATGCTCAAGAAAAGGGTGGCGAGATTCTTCCGCCAGCTCTCGAGCCTCAGGAGCCTGGACAGGTACCGCCTGTATCAGGGCCTGAGGAGGAAACTCGAGCATCTCGTCTCGACTGGAGGTAGTCGTGAGGACATCTCCAGAGTGAAATCCTTGCTGAAGAGGTGTCAGTACGATAGACACGCATCTTTGGTTTTTGAGAGGGATTACGGGAAATACCGCTCGCCCGACCCTTACAGAAACTGCAAGATGTCAGTGAATGGTAAAGTTGTCACGGGACTGGTTGACAGTACGGGATCCCTGAAAAGGTCCAGATCAGGGATTCTGGAGGTCGTCAGATCCTTCTACTCGCACCTCTTGGGCAGGAAGGATCTAGATCGGGATGTGATGTCGGCTTTCCTGGCAGAAACTGTCCCTGAGCCAGGAGTAGACCCCTCTCTTGATGTTTTGACAGAGATGATCAGGGAAGAGGAAGTCAGCCTGGCGATTGAAGGGCTCGCCCTCAAGAAATCGCCAGGTCCGGATGGCTTAACATCTGAGTTCTATAAGACCTTTAAGGACGCCTTGGTTCCCCTCTTGACTGAGGTATATAATGAGTGTCTTTCCTCGGGCGCTCTGCCGAAGTCAATGAGGAGGTCTGCCCTGATCATCCTGTCAAAGGGTAAGGACCGATCTCGTATTGAGAACTGGCGTCCCATAGCGCTTCTCAATACAGACAGAAAGGTTTTGGCAAAGGTGCTGTTTAATCGGCTGGTGCAGTTTGCGCCCCGGCTCCTTTCGGGGACCCATCACTGCTCTGTTCCAGGCCGCAGTACATTTAGTGCTGTGCTTTGTGTTCGGGAGGCAGTGGAGCAGGGCAGGGCTGGTAACTGGAAGGGGTACTTGCTGTCCTTGGATCAGGCAAAAGCGTTTGATCGGGTTGACCACGAGTACCTCTGGTCTGTCCTTCTGAGGTATGGCCTGCCGGGGGAGTTTGTCAATTGGCTGAAAGTTTTGTATGCAGGGGCAGAGAGTTTCCCGCTTGTGAACGGTTGGATTGGCCGCTCTTTTGAGGTTGGGTCTGGTGTTCGCCAGGGTTGTCCTCTGAGCCCACTTTTATACGTGTTCGCGATTGACCCATTCCTTAGGAGGGTTGATCGTGGGCCGTTGGTGGGAGTCGGGATGGACCAGGCGGCACCGGAAGCCACTCTAAGGGTGGTAGCGTACGCTGATGATGTCACCATTTTTGTGTCCTCGAGAGGGGAGGCGCAATGGGTGATGTCAGAGGTTGACCGCTACTCAGAGGCTTCTGGGTCCAAGATCAACCGGGATAAGTGTGAGAGTCTCTGGCTGGGAGAGGGGGATCCAGGCTTTGATCTCCCGGACACTCTTCCAGGGCCCCAAGACTCTGCCAAAGTTCTCGGCATCGAATTTGGCCAGGGGGATTACCCCATGCAAAACTGGGATGGCAGGCTTAAGATTGCCGCTCAGAGGGTGGACCAGTGGAAGGGTTGGTCTTTGACCCTCAGGGAAAGGGTGAACTTGATTAAAACTTACCTGCTCCCATTGCTGATATATCTGGGCAGTGTGTGCATGTTGCCAGAACCCCTCTGGACTCGGGTCTACAGTCTGTTCTTCCAGCTGTTATGGGGGAATAGGCTGAACCTAATCAAGAGGGAGGTTACTTACCGCACGAGGAGACAAGGAGGGTTGTGTATGGTCAACCCTGTGGTGTTCCTAGTGAATACCTTTCTTAAGATCAATGTAGCAAACCTCTGGAAAGAGAGGGCTCCTCCGTGGGTATACTCCTGCAGGGGATGGTTTCGGCCTTTCTTCCAGGAATGGGAGACAGGAGGGCGAGTGAAGGATCTTCGTACACCGCATGGGCATCTTCCGGCTTACGCTACCCCGGTTCTGAAGGTGATTCGCCGGTGGGGTCTGGGAATGTGGGAGATCAGGACTTTGTCGAGGAAACTCCTTGACAGGAGGGTTCTGTTTGCCCGTTTCCAGAAGCCTCTGGCCCTCAGGGATTGCCCAAGTCGGGATCTTGGGGTGGGTTTAGGTCTTTTGAATTCCATCAGGATCCCCTTGAAGTTTTGGGACTTGGCTTGGCGCTGCTTCCATGGAAAGCTGTGTGTGAGGGACAATCTGAAGTGTAGGAGCTCTGAGGAAAGGGGTTGTCCCCGGGAGGAGTGCGGTGGCCTTCTGGAGAGCATGGACCACTTCCTGCTTCAGTGCCCCTTTAACACAGAGGTGTACAACCGGGTGGGCGCTTCCATCCACTGGCCCGGGTTGGCCGGTCTCTCCTATGCGGAGTGGGCCTATGGAGCATTCAGAGGCCTGGGTGGCCGGGACCGCTGCACGTTATTCCTAGTTAGCCTAGTGGTCAGATACCACACGTGGAACGCACGGTGTTTAGTATCGACGCAGCGTAAAATCCTCCCGGTGGATGAGGTGGTTAGGAACATTCTGGGTGACCTGGTGAAGGTGCGCTCTCTGGAGTATGAGAGGCGGGGCACGGGGAGGGCCTCTCTCCTTTGGAGGGGGTTCTCCTTTAGTGTCCCTTAGTCCGTCATCTCCTCTCCTGGTGTTGGGCTGAAGCTGACACTGTAGATTTTTGTTTTGTATCTGAGCTTATAGTGATGTAGGGCTTGCAGGCGCCGAACCTGGGCTTTATGTGGTTTGGATTTGTTATGTTGATTTGTTTAATGTGTTTGTATCTTGTGTACATTGTGTATTTATTTATAGTTATATGTAGTTATAGTTCTTGTGTGTGTTTATAGGTTGGTTGGTTTTGGGGTGTTGGTGTTAGGGTGTTAGGGTGGGAGGGGGGTGGACGGGATTTGGACTGTACGATCCTGGGCACTGGTCTGGACTATATAACGCGAACTTTGGACGTTAGACCAGTGTCTGGGGGGGGAGGGTGATGGGCGTGGGATTTAGTTAGCTATATTTAATGTTATTTAATGTTATTAATGTTATTTCAGTTATATTCATTGTTATTTCTATGTTTATTTCTTGTTCGTTTATGTGTATTTTGCTGTGTATTTAAAAAAAAAAAAAAAAAAAAAAAAAAATTAGGTGGTGGGAATGGGTGATGGTTTTGTTTGTTCTTATGCTGAGTGTGTGGTGTGTGTGTGGCTGGGCCAGGAGATTTCCGTAAGACTCTTTTAGTTTGTATTATTGTTTTGTTATTATTATTATTGTTTTATTTTGCCAGAAGTTATGGCTTGATTTATGTTTATGGTTGTTATGTTTTTCATTTTTATATAAAATAAAAGATTTACAGGATGTAACTCAGGATCAGTACAGGATAAGTAATGTCATGTATGTACACAGTGACTGCACCAGCAGCAGAATAGTGAGTGCAGCTCTGGGGTATAATACAGGATGTAACTCCGGATCAGTACAGGATAAGTAATGTCATGTATGTACACAGTGACTGCACCAGCAGCAGAATAGTGAGTGCAGCTCTGGAGTATAATACAGGATGTAACTCAGGATCAGTACAGGATAAGTAATGTCATGTATGTACACAGTGACTGCACCAGCAGCAGAATAGTGAGTGCAGCTCTGGAGTATAATACAGGATGTAACTCAGGATCAGTACAGGATAAGTAATGTCATGTATGTACAGTGACTGCACCAGCAGCAGTATAGTGAGTGCAGCTCTGGGGTATAATACAGGATGTAACTCAGGATCAGTACAGGATAAGTAATGTCATGCATGTACACAGTGACTGCACCAGCAGCAGAATAGTGAGTGCAGCTCTGGGGTATAATACAGGATGTAACTCAGGATCAGTACAGGATAAGTAATGTCATGCATGTACACAGTGACTGCACCAGCAGCAGAATAGTGAGTGCATCTCGTTAGCTCGTTATCTCTGTCTGTTGCTGTGAGAGGCTGTGTGCTTCTGCTGCTCTGAGCTCCAGGCAGGTTCCATCTCCACCTGGGGCCTGCTCTCTCCCTTCCCAGGGAGGGGGTGGGTTTCCAGGCATGAGCCAGAGCAGCAAGCCCCAGGCTCCTGCTTCCCGGGCCAGGCCGGCGGGGGGCAGGGGTAGCCAGCTACCGGCCAGCGCTATGGAGGACTCAGGGGTGAGACGTTCCACCAGGAGTCGTAGTAATACTGCTCCTGCTCCCCCTGAGTCTGGTGTGAGGCGGCGCAGCAAGAACCTGGATGTCCATGATGGTGCGGGTGAGAGCGGTCCTTCCGGGGCTGGAGCCATGAAGCGGAGTGCTCACAGAGGTAAGGCTGACCATGCGGGGGGGAGGCTGGGCGGTGCAGGGGCCCCGGGAGTCCTTATCCACCTATGCCTCCCGGGTCCAGAGCCACCTCTGTGAGTACGAAGAGGCGACCAAGACCATCCGGAGGCTCCGGGAGGAGCTGCGATGTGCCAGCGCCAGGGCGAACACGGCGCCAAAGAAGCGCAAGACGGAGGTTAAAGGAGAGATTAATCACCTAATGGCAGAGATTGATAAGCTGATAAAAAGAAAGACCTTTATTTGTGATAACAGTGGGCCGTTTAAGGAAAAACTGATTAATGATGACCGATTTGCTCAGATGGCTGATAACAGAGAGCAAAGGCTGATGGGGTTGCAGCCTGCGAGCCAGGTGGAGGAGGAGGATGATGATGATGATGACGAGCAGCAGTTCCCACCTGGAGGCCTGCAGGAAGATCAGCAGGCCTCGTGCAGTGGGCCCCCTGCAGGACAGCCAGCAGTAACACCTCGCTCGGGGGAGGACAGTGACACCGGCAGCCAGGGAGGGGCGCTCATGGCAGAGATCCGGCTGCTCGAGTCCCCAGTGCGCATGGAGAACTTTTCGTTTGGTGACGAACTCCCAGAGGAAGCCGCTGGGGAGAGCAGCCGGAGGAAGAGTAAGAAGACCAGGCCAAAGCAGCAAGAAGAGGTAAGATTCATCTTTACCCCCCTCCCTGTGCACCCCCCCGGGCAAAGCGCAGGGTCAGCTCACTGTGCAAGCCCTGCTACCCAAACCCCCCCGAGTTCTTCTGTTGACCCTGTGCAAAGGTGCAGGGAGATTACAGGTGTGACATCTGATGTGGCGATGGGCTCCGTCTCTGTTTGTGGTAACAGCGGGGGAGCAGGGGAGGCATCGGCCGCAAGGCCGGACAGTTAGGGCGGCTCGGATGTGGCGATACCACCAAAATCCGGTACTGTGGTGCGTCCCCCAGTGGGAGGGGGGGATAGCCCAGCACTGGTGGCAGCTTCCGGTGCCTCGGTGCCTCTTCATGCCTCGGCGCCTCTTCATGCTGTTGCCGCTGATCACCCAGTTGAGGGGCGGCGGCAGTGTGGAGGGGTCGCTGAGGCTGAGAGCTCAGGACCTCCCAAACAGAAAGTACTGTTTTGTGTCGGTGTTGGGGATAATACACATTCTGTGGAGACTGGAGATCAGCGGCGCCTCACACCGGCTAAAGAGCAGCGGCGATTGTTTCCAAGCCCCAGGAAAAGCAAAATAACATCTGCTACCGATGATGCGGAGGGCACAAGTGTGACAAGAGTTAGTGTCCCCTTTGGGCGATGCTCTGCGAGGGGACCCACGTCCCTTGTGCCCGAAGATGCGGAGGTGGTCATGTCCCCTGATGTTGTTGCTGGTCCAGCCAGTGTGAATGGTGTCAGTAATGTTGTGGTGGCTGGAGTGAGTGGAGTGAGTGGTGCAGAACCGTTACCAGTTATGGGAGTGAGTGATGGAGTGACTGGTGGTGCGAGTGGCATGGAGGTGGGTAGTGTTAATGTGGTGGGTGCAGGGGTTGGTCCGGTTGCTCCCCCAGTGGCGGACCCTGTTAAGAGCTATGCCAGTGTCGCTGCTGGGGGAAGTAGGGGTCCATCATCCTCGTCTCTGGGCTCTGGGGACGGCTTTTTGCAACGGCGCCTCCTGCAGGCCTTACAGAAGGGAGAAAGGACGATCAATGTAGCGGGGCAGGAGGTTGATTTGTCGTTTTGGATAGAGAGGCACGGCCTATCTGCCTTCCGAGAGCAAAGAGGCAGGGAGACATAATGGTCGCTCCCGACAACCGGGCCGGGTGCTAACCGTAGGAATGTGGTCCGTCTTCGGTGGTGTGGCAGTGATGTGTGTCCCCCTCGGGCACGGGTAGTTGAGCTGCTGCTGAAGATGGACTTCAAGGCGGCTGACATCTTTGCCTTGATCCATCCCTATGGTACATCTGAGTTTGATGTCAGCTTTGTTCGGCCGGAGGGGCTTGAGCTCTTCTGGTCCAACTATGAGCTGAGATACAACGAGCCCGAGTGGCGGGACTTTGCTGTGCAAGCAGTGTCCCGCCAGAGCGAAGTCAAGAAAGTGACCGTTCTTACCCGTAACGAATCACTATCTTGCTTTGACATCATGACCTGGATGAATCGTTATGGAGAGGTACTGGGAGTACCCGAGAAAAATCGTGACGAGTTTGGTATCTGGTCAGGGGCCTGGACCTTCATGGTGAAGTTGAGGCGTTCAGGTAACTCAGTCGCCCACATCCCTTCATCAGCCTTCCTGGGGAGGGATCGGATCCTGATCTTCTACCGGGGGCAGCCTAAGCTGTGTCACAGGTGCGGTGACCCCACACATTTCAGCGCTAACTGCACCGTGCAGAAGTGTGCGTTGTGTGGGGTGTCGGCCATCTCGCTGCATCCTGTACAGGGCAGATTAGGTGTAACCTGTGTGGTGATCTCGGTCACCCATACAGTCGTTGTCCTCTTTCCTTCGCTAATGCAGGCTCAACCTCAGCGGATGAAAGCCATGGAGCTGAATCTGCTGGGGAGGGGACTAGCAGAGGCGGAGGAATGGAGGGGCCAGGGAAGAAAGACAGGAAAAAGACGCCTGCCCAGCTAAGGCGTCTAGAGAAGCGTCAACAGGAGAGAGAGCGGGGGGAGTCTCGGGCTGCTGGGACAACCTCTGGCGCTGTCCTGGAGACCACACCTGTCGCTGAGGCCCCAGGGGATGATGTACTGGATGAGGAGGTCAGGAGGATCGAGAGAGAGGAAGGTGCCACGTCCTCAGACTCCTCCCATTATGAGAGTATGGACGAGGATAATAGGGCGTGGCTAGAGGAAAAGCGTAAGCATGGCGCCAAAAAGAAGAAAAAGGGTAAAAAGAAGGGAGGTGTAAGATCTCCTCCCACCCTGACTAAGGTACCCAAGGAAGGTGCAACCAACCCCCTGCTGGTCGAACTTTCAAATCGATTCCTGGCCCTGGATGGAGCCTCTCCTGCCGATGGAGGGGCTGAGGGTGAAGGGCCAGAGGTGGCGGGGCCTGCAGGAGGTGCCGAGTCTCCCCCTGGGGAGTCAGGGTCCTCAGGAGGAGAGACTGGCCCAGAGTCTGGAGACGAGGATGAGGGGGCAGGTCCTGGATCTGCCCCTGAAGCATCAGAGGTGCGGGAGATGGACACCACAATATGTCTAAAAAGGGGGTGTTCATTTCCCGAGGGTGGTGGTAAGATGGGTAAAAAGAAAGCCGTCTAACTCAATCACTCATGATGGCGGCACCCACTCCGTTGACGCTGGCGTCCATTAATGTCGCCAGCATTAAGTCTGATGCGGCTAGATTTGCGGCCTTTGATTTTCTCGGCCGTGTTGAAGCCGACATTTTATTTTTGCAGGAGACCAGGCTGCCAGATTTGGCGGCCGTGTTTAAAGCTAAGAGGGAATGGAGACATGGGCCTTCCTATTGGTCTCTTGCGGCCGAGCCGTATAGCGGAGTGGCGGTCCTTTTTACCGCACCGGTAGAATGCCGACGGGTTATTGAGTTAGAAATGGGGAGGTGCCTGATCCTGGATGTCCTCATGAAGGGACAAGAACTTCGCCTAATTAACATCTATGGTCCCCAGTCCAAGTGGGACAGGAAGTGTCTCTTTATGAGGATCAAGCCCTACCTTTTTACAAGTCGGCAGGTGGTCTTTGGAGGGGACTTCAATGCTGTCACGAGGTCCCAGGATAGGGGAGGTTCCAGAGACAAGCTGACTTATGATAGCGTCGCTCTTAATAGCATAGCTAGTGAGGCTCGCCTGGTGGATGTCCACATCCGGCACACCCCAGGCCACGCGGGGTTCACCTATTATAGGGGTAGCTGCAGGTCTAGAATAGACAGGTTTTATTTAAAGGAGGAAGCCATTTCTTCAGCAGTTTCTGTTGTTGAGGTGGAATTCTCCGATCACTGTCTAATTTTGTTTTCTCTGAATGTTACAGAGACCCCCCGGATGGGAAGAGGCTACTGGAAGCTCAATTCGTCTCTCCTGGAAGAAGCAGAGATCAGACAATCCTTTGAGGACTTTCTTCAGAGCCAGGTACCATTGCTGGGCCTTTGTAGCAGTAAGTCAGAGTGGTGGGAGATGCTCAAGAAAAGGGTGGCGAGATTCTTCCGCCAGCTCTCGAGCCTCAGGAGCCTGGACAGGTACCGCCTGTATCAGGGCCTGAGGAGGAAACTCGAGCATCTCGTCTCGACTGGAGGTAGTCGTGAGGACATCTCCAGAGTGAAATCCTTGCTGAAGAGGTGTCAGTACGATAGACACGCATCTTTGGTTTTTGAGAGGGATTACGGGAAATACCGCTCGCCCGACCCTTACAGAAACTGCAAGATGTCAGTGAATGGTAAAGTTGTCACGGGACTGGTTGACAGTACGGGATCCCTGAAAAGGTCCAGATCAGGGATTCTGGAGGTCGTCAGATCCTTCTACTCGCACCTCTTGGGCAGGAAGGATCTAGATCGGGATGTGATGTCGGCTTTCCTGGCTGAAACTGTCCCTGAGCCAGGAGTAGACCCCTCTCTTGATGTTTTGACAGAGATGATCAGGGAAGAGGAAGTCAGCCTGGCGATTGAAGGGCTCGCCCTCAAGAAATCGCCAGGTCCGGATGGCTTAACATCCGAGTTTTATAAGACGCCTTGGTTCCCCTCTTGACTGAGGTATTCAATGAGTGTCTTTCCTCGGGCGCTCTGCAGAAGTCAATGATGAGGTCTGCCCTGATCATTCTGTTAAAGGATAAGGACCGATCTCGTATTGAGAACTGGCGTCCCATAGCGCTTTTCAATACGGACAGAAAGGTTTTGGCAAAGGTGCTGTTTAATCGGGTAAAAAGAAGGGTAAAAAGAAGGGAGGTGTAAGATCTCCTCCCACCCTGACTAAGGTACCCAAGGAAGGTGCAACCAACCCCCTGCTGGTCGAACTTTCAAATCGATTCCTGGCCCTGGATGGAGCCTCTCCTGCCGATGGAGGGGCTGAGGGTGAAGGGCCAGAGGTGGCGGGGCCTGCAGGAGGTGCCGAGTCTCCCCCTGGGGAGTCAGGGTCCTCAGGAGGAGAGACTGGCCCAGAGTCTGGAGACGAGGATGAGGGGGCAGGTCCTGGATCTGCCCCTGAAGCATCAGAGGTGCGGGAGATGGACACCACAATATGTCTAAAAAGGGGGTGTTCATTTCCCGAGGGTGGTGGTAAGATGGGTAAAAAGAAAGCCGTCTAACTCAATCACTCATGATGGCGGCACCCACTCCGTTGACGCTGGCGTCCATTAATGTCGCCAGCATTAAGTCTGATGCGGCTAGATTTGCGGCCTTTGATTTTCTCGGCCGTGTTGAAGCCGACATTTTATTTTTGCAGGAGACCAGGCTGCCAGATTTGGCGGCCGTGTTTAAAGCTAAGAGGGAATGGAGACATGGGCCTTCCTATTGGTCTCTTGCGGCCGAGCCGTATAGCGGAGTGGCGGTCCTTTTTACCGCACCGGTAGAATGCCGACGGGTTATTGAGTTAGAAATGGGGAGGTGCCTGATCCTGGATGTCCTCATGAAGGGACAAGAACTTCGCCTAATTAACATCTATGGTCCCCAGTCCAAGTGGGACAGGAAGTGTCTCTTTATGAGGATCAAGCCCTACCTTTTTACAAGTCGGCAGGTGGTCTTTGGAGGGGACTTCAATGCTGTCACGAGGTCCCAGGATAGGGGAGGTTCCAGAGACAAGCTGACTTATGATAGCGTCGCTCTTAATAGCATAGCTAGTGAGGCTCGCCTGGTGGATGTCCACATCCGGCACACCCCAGGCCACGCGGGGTTCACCTATTATAGGGGTAGCTGCAGGTCTAGAATAGACAGGTTTTATTTAAAGGAGGAAGCCATTTCTTCAGCAGTTTCTGTTGTTGAGGTGGAATTCTCCGATCACTGTCTAATTTTGTTTTCTCTGAATGTTACAGAGACCCCCCGGATGGGAAGAGGCTACTGGAAGCTCAATTCGTCTCTCCTGGAAGAAGCAGAGATCAGACAATCCTTTGAGGACTTTCTTCAGAGCCAGGTACCATTGCTGGGCCTTTGTAGCAGTAAGTCAGAGTGGTGGGAGATGCTCAAGAAAAGGGTGGCGAGATTCTTCCGCCAGCTCTCGAGCCTCAGGAGCCTGGACAGGTACCGCCTGTATCAGGGCCTGAGGAGGAAACTCGAGCATCTCGTCTCGACTGGAGGTAGTCGTGAGGACATCTCCAGAGTGAAATCCTTGCTGAAGAGGTGTCAGTACGATAGACACGCATCTTTGGTTTTTGAGAGGGATTACGGGAAATACCGCTCGCCCGACCCTTACAGAAACTGCAAGATGTCAGTGAATGGTAAAGTTGTCACGGGACTGGTTGACAGTACGGGATCCCTGAAAAGGTCCAGATCAGGGATTCTGGAGGTCGTCAGATCCTTCTACTCGCACCTCTTGGGCAGGAAGGATCTAGATCGGGATGTGATGTCGGCTTTCCTGGCTGAAACTGTCCCTGAGCCAGGAGTAGACCCCTCTCTTGATGTTTTGACAGAGATGATCAGGGAAGAGGAAGTCAGCCTGGCGATTGAAGGGCTCGCCCTCAAGAAATCGCCAGGTCCGGATGGCTTAACATCCGAGTTTTATAAGACGCCTTGGTTCCCCTCTTGACTGAGGTATTCAATGAGTGTCTTTCCTCGGGCGCTCTGCAGAAGTCAATGAGGAGGTCTGCCCTGATCATTCTGTTAAAGGATAAGGACCGATCTCGTATTGAGAACTGGCGTCCCATAGCGCTTCTCAATACGGACAGAAAGGTTTTGGCAAAGGTGCTGTTTAATCGGCTGGTGCAGTTTGCACCCCGGCTCCTTTCGGGGACCCAGCACTGCTCTGTTCCAGGCCGCAGTACATTTAGTGCTGTGCTTTGTGTCCGGGAGGCAGTGGAGCAGGGCAGGGCTGGTAACTGGAAGGGGTACTTGCTGTCCTTGGACCAGGCAAAAGCGTTTGATCGGGTTGACCACGAGTACCTCTGGTCTGTCCTTCTGAGGTATGGCCTGCCGGGTGGGTTTGTCAATTGGCTGAAAGTTTTGTACGCAGGGGCAGAGAGTTTCCCGCTTGTGAACGGTTGGATTGGCCGCTCTTTTGAGGTCGGGTCTGGTGTTCGCCAGGGTTGTCCTCTGAGCCCACTTCTATACGTGTTCGCGATTGACCCATTCCTTAGGAGGGCTGATCGTGGGCCGTTGGTGGGAGTCGGGATGGATCGGGCAGCACCGGAAGCCACTCTAAGGGTGGTAGCATATGCCGATGACGTCACTGTTTTCGTGTCCTCGGGAGGGGAGGCGCAATGGGTGATGTCAGAGGTTGACCGCTACTCAGAGGCTTCTGGGTCCAAGATCAACCGGGATAAGTGTGAGAGTCTCTGGCTGGGAGAGGGGGATCCAGGCTTTGATCTCCCGGACACTCTTCCAGGGCCCCAGGACTCTGCCAAAGTTCTTGGCATCGAATTTGGCCAGGGGGATTACCCCATGCAAAACTGGGATGGCAGGCTTAAGATCGCCGCTCAGAGGGTGGACCAGTGGAAGGGTTGGTCTTTGACCCTCAGAGAAAGGATTGACCTGATCAAAACCTACCTGCTCCCATTGCTGATATATCTGGGCAGTGTGTGCATGTTGCCAGAACCCCTCTGGACTCGGGTCTACAGTCTGTTCTTCCAGCTGTTATGGGGGAATAGGCTGAACCTAATCAGGAGGAAGGTTACTTACCGCACGAGGAGACAAGGAGGGTTGTGTATGGTCAACCCTGTGGTGTTCCTAGTGAATACCTTTCTTAAGATCAATGTTGCAAACCTCTGGAAAGAGAGGGCTCCTCCATGGGTATACTCCTGCAGGGGATGGTTCGGCCTTTCTTCCAGGAATGGGAGACAGGAGGACAAGTGAAGGATCTTTGCACACCTCATGGGCATCTTCCGGCTTACGCTACCCCGGTTCTGAAGGTGATTCGCCGGTGGGGTCTGGGAATGTGGGAGATCAGGACCATGTCAAGGAAACTCCTTGACAAAAGGGTTCTGTTGACCCATTTCCAGAAGCTTCTGGCCCTCAGGGATTGCCCAAGTCGGGATCTGGGGGTGGGTTTGAGTTTATTGAATTCTATCAGGATCCCCTTGAAGTTTTGGGACGTGACTTGGCGCTGCTTCCATGGAAAGCTGTGTGTGAGGGACAATCTGAAGTGTAGGAGCTCTGAGGAAAGGGGTTGTCCCCGGGAGGAGTGCGGTGACCTGCTGGAGAGCATGGACCACTTCCTGCTTCAGTGCCCCTTTAACACAGAGGTGTACAACCGGGTGGGCGCTTCCATCCATTGGCCCGGGTTGGCCGTTCTCTCCTATGCGGAGTGGGCCACCTGCTGGTCATATGTAAAACTCCCAAATGTATTTAAATGTGGCCCAATGTTATTTTCAAGGTCACAGAAAGCACATTGTCCGTGTATAATGCGCTGTGCGGGGAGTCACTAAGATCCTGTGTCCGATATCCTGCATGTGTCGCTTCCCCGCTCAGGTCCCCGGAGTTCACCTTCTTCTTCCTGGTGCATGTAAGTGCATTGTCCGTGTATAATGCGCTGTGCGGGGAGTCACTAAGATCCTGTGTCCGATATCCTGCATGTGTCGCTTCCCCGCTCAGGTCCCTGGAGTTCACCTTCTTCTTCCTGGTGCATGTAAGTGCATTGTCCGTGTATAATGCGCTGTGCGGGGAGTCACTAAGATCCTGCGCCCGATATCCTGCATGTGTCGCTTCCCCGCTCAGGTCCCCGGAGTTCACCTTCTTCTTCCTGGTGCATGTAAGTGCATTGTCCGTGTATAATGCGCTGTGCGGGGAGTCACTAAGATCCTGCATCCGATATCCTGCATGTGTCACTTCCCCGCTCAGGTCCCCGGAGTTCACCTTCTTCTTCCTGGTGCATGTAAGTGCATTGTCCATGTATAATGCGCTGTGCGGGGAGTCACTAAGATCCTGCATCCGATATCCTGCATGTGTCACTTCCCCGCTCAGGTCCCTGGAGTTCACCTTCTTCTTCCTGGTGCATGTAAGTGCATTGTCCGTGTATAATGCGCTGTGCGGGGAGTCACTAAGATCCTGCGCCCGATATCCTGCATGTGTCGCTTCCCCGCTCAGGTCCCTGGAGTTCACCTTCTTCTTCCTGGTGCATGTAAGTGCATTGTCCGTGTATAATGCGCTGTGCGGGGAGTCACTAAGATCCTGCGCCCGATATCCTGCATGTGTCGCTTCCCCGCTCAGGTCCCCGGAGTTCACCTTCTTCTTCCTGGTGCATGTAAGTGCATTGTCTGTGTATAATGCGCTGTGTGGGGAGTCACTAAGATCCTGCGCCCGATATCCTGCATGTGTCACTTCCCTGCTCAGGTCCCCGGAGTTCACCTTCTTCTTCCTGGTGCATGTAAGTGCATTGTCTGTGTATAATGCGCTGTGCGAGGAGTCACTAAGATCCTGCTCCCGATATCCTGCATGTGTCGCTTCCCCGCTCAGGTCCCCGGAGTTCACCTTCTTCTTCCTGGAGCATGTAAGTGCATTGTCTGTGTATAATGCGCTGTGCGGGGAGTCACTAAGATCCTGCACCCGATATCCTGCATGTGTCACTTCCCTGCTCAGGTCCCCGGAGTTCACCTTCTTCCTGGTGCATGTAAGTGCTTGATCTTGCAACACAATTTGAAAGTTAAATCCGGCGCTCGGTCTCAATCAGTCGGATCGTCTGCCAGGACGCCCCCTAATTTGTGTCAAATGGAAGCTGCGCCAAAAACCGATCGCATGCGCCACAATCCCAGCGTAGACGCCTCTTATTCCTGTACAAGACGTTTTAAATAAAGCCCAATGTGTCCCTGAGTGGGAGCCGTATAAATGCTTGGACATGGCGAGCGATGGAGGAGGCGCCCGCATTCTCCACCATGTGAGGGTGACACCTGTGGATACATATACATCTGTACAATGATTAGGGTTCCTCACCCCAGAGATGACAGATCTCCACCTACAACAGAGAAGTTTTACTCCACGTGACTAGAAAGGACATTATCAGACAAGATTTGGCAAAACAAACAAGACAAACAATGGTTTCCTGGACACATAAAATAACTGAGTGCAGCAGATAAAAGGTCTCATTGTCTGTGACAAGATGGCAGCGCCCGTAGTCTTTCCCAGACCAGGCAGTAGAGGATGCGATGGACACGTTCACCATAACATCCATCTCTCTGGGGGCTCTGACCCTCAGAAACCCTCCATGTTCTCCATGCTCCTGGTGGTGACAGGACCGGCTCCTGGCAGTGCTGGATCAGAGACGCGTCTGATCTATGATGAAGAGGAGCAAGGTCCAGCATGAGACCCACAAAACACCAGCGTAAGGGTCCTGCTTCACCACAACACCACAAGGAGATGTCTGCCAGACCAAGGTCCTACCACTGTGCTCTGTTGTAGGTTCTCTGAGGGGCCCTAACGCAAGACGTCCCCAGTCACACAGTCATCTCAATCTAGTGAAGATCACCCACCATGGCAGGTCCAGATCTGAGTGAGGAGACCTGGTAACCTGCCTGAGAAGTCCAGCCACGTCACAGGTTCAGATCCTGCCATGGATGGTGGTGTTGGTCCTCACTGCAGACAAAGAAGATTGGAGTATGAAGAGGAATCCTCCTCATGATACAAGGAGGGTCACAATTCCCGGACGGGACCACATCCCGAGAGGAGGGTGAAGGTTCTCATGGAGGGCACGTTCCACAATTGCAATCACTTGGTTGAAGAACCACAAGGCTGGGATTTCCAGTGCCCCCCACAATCATCAGTCCTGGGAGGTCCCGTGTCTTGGCTTTGACATCCAGTTTTGGTAGAAAGTAGCAGCAGAATGAGATTTTGTCCGACTCCTCCAGACATCGCAGACCCACAATCTTTAGTTACAAACGGTTCCCAAAATCTTCTCATGTGGTTCCGGGACGGGTCACTAGCTGCCGCGCGGCCTGCAGGACCCGGTAACGTTCTCGGAGATTTCTTCTCCTGACGTGTTCGTTGGTGATCTCCTGGACATAGCGTGAGGGAAACCAGCCCTTCTTCCCATCCGACAACCGAATCCCCTCATACCAGCCTGATAGCAGATAGAAGAGGAGAAGCGGTAAGAGAACGGAGGAGAACCAGCAGGACACCTCCCAATACACAACTACCCCGCACCTTCAGACGTCTTCCGCAGGACATTGATGATGTCGGCAGGCTCCAAGGTCAGCTCGTCAGCCTGGGTGGCCGTGTACTGCTCCACACAATGGACCTGGGGGCAATCTGAGGACAAAGACAAAGTGATGGCACATCACACACAGGAGCTACAGACATCACCACAGCAGCAGCAGCTCCTCACCCCAGTCCTCATAAATGGTCTCACTGCCCGAGGAGCCATCGTCGCTCTTGGTGGGGAACGCGGCCACCCAACGATGTAGGTCCGACCTGTGCAAACACAGAGGTATGGATGAGACTCGCATCTCCTTCTGTCTGCACCACCATCGGCAGAGGGGCTACTCACTGAGTGGGGGCTCTGAAGAGCCGGTCACAGGTTTTCCTCTGGTGGTTCTCCAGAAGAGTGAGGAAGAAGCTGTTCTCCATGGTGGGGCAGGACTGCAACTGGACCAGGGAGCGATGGGCATAATCCACTACCACATGTCTGTCATTGCTGGAAGGGAAACCATGGAAAGAAAAATGTGACAACACAATAAGAAAGTGAAATCCAAGAAGTGACTGCAACACAATGACTACTGGTCATATCATTAGAGATCCCACCTGCTTTACACTGCAGCAGCTAACAGGAGGAGAGGCGTCGCCCCAAGAGGAGCGGAGGAGAGAAGACGAGGAGAGGCGTCGCCCCAAGAGGAGCGGAGGAGAGAAGACGAGGAGAGGCGTCGCCCCAAGAGGAGCGGAGGAGAGAAGACTAGGGGAGGCGTCGCCCCAAGAGGAGCGGAGGAGAGAAGACGAGGGGAGGCGTCGCCCCAAGAGGAGCGGAGGAGAGAAGACGAGGGGAGGCGTCGCCCCAAGAGGAGCGGAGGAGAGAAGACGAGGGGAGGCGTCGCCCCAAGAGGAGCGGAGGAGAGAAGACGAGGAGAGGCGTCGCCCCAAGAGGAGCGGAGGAGAGAAGACGAGGGGAGGCGTCGCCCGAAGAGGAGCGGAGGAGAGAAGACGAGGGGAGGCGTCGCCCCAAGAGGAGCGGAGGAGAGAAGACGAGGGGAGGCGTCGCCCCAAGAGGAGCGGAGGAGAGAAGACGAGGGGAGGCGTCGCCCCAAGAGGAGCGGAGGAGAGAAGACGAGGGGAGGCGTCGCCCCAAGAGGAGCGGAGGAGAGAAGACGAGGGGAGGCGTCGCCCCAAGAGGAGCGGAGGAGAGAAGACGAGGAGAGGCGTCGCCCCAAGAGGAGCGGAGGAGAGAAGACGAGGAGAGGCGTCGCCCCAAGAGGAGCGGAGGAGAGAAGACGAGGGGAGGCGTCGCCCCAAAAGGAGCGGAGGAGAGAAGACGAGGGGAGGCGTCGCCCCAAGAGGAGCGGAGGAGTGAAGACGAGGGGAGGCGTCGCCCCAAGAGGAGCGGAGGAGAGAAGACGAGGGGAGGCGTCGCCCCAAGAGGAGCGGAGGAGAGAAGACGAGGGGAGGCGTCGCCCCAAGAGGAGCGGAGGAGAGAAGACGAGGGGAGGCGTCGCCCCAAGAGGAGCGGAGGAGAGAAGACGAGGGGAGGCGTCGCCCCAAGAGGAGCGGAGGAGAGAAGACGAGGGGAGGCGTCGCCCCAAGAGGAGCGGAGGAGAGAAGACGAGGGGAGGCGTCGCCCCAAGAGGAGCGGAGGAGAGGAGCGGAGGAGAGAAGACGAGGGGAGGCCTCGCCCCAAGAGGAGCGGAGGAGAGAAGACGAGGAGAGGCGTCGCCCCAAGAGGAGCAGAGGACAGGAGCCGCCCGGGAGGAGCAGAGGAGAGGAGCCGCCCGGAGGAGCAGAGGAGAGGAGCCGCCGGGAGGAGCAGGAGAGGAGCAGCAAAGGACAGAAGAGGAGGAGACGCCCGGGAGAAGGGAGCCGACGCCAGTCGGGAGAGGAGGGAAGCGACACATAGTACAGACAATACACCATAGAACAGACATTCAGCAAACAGGAACAACAAGTATGAACTTTCACCTTTTCTTCTGGGTGATGAGCAGGAAGTCATTGAATAGATAGAAGTAGACGGGGGCGAGTTTGGTGGGTTTGATCCCAAAGAGGCTTCCCTTCTGCTGCACCTCGCTGAGCTCCCCCTGCTTCTCCAGGAAACGGTTGTGAGAAATGATAGGGACAGCCTAGAACAAGAATGACATCATAAGGCCACACCCATGAGAAGATGACATCACGGCACCGGGCCACACCCATGAGAAGATGACATCACGGTACAGAGCCCCCCACCCATGAGAAGATGAAATCCCGGCACAGGGTCCCCCACCCATGAGAAGATGACATCACGGCACCGGGCCGCAGCCATGAGAAGATTACATCACGGTACAGGGCCACACCCATGAGAAGATGACATCACGGCACAGGGCCGCATCCATGAGAAGATGACATCACGGCACAGGGCCACACCCATGAGAAGATGACATCACGGCACAGGGCCACACCCATGAGAAGATGACATCACGGCACAGGGCCACACCCATGAGAAGATGACATCACGGCACAGGGACCCACCCATGAGAAGATGACATCACGGCACAGGGACCCACCCATGAGAAGATGACATCATGGCACAGGGCCGCACCCATGAGTAGATGACATCACGGTACAGAGCCCCCCACCCATGAGAAGATGGCATCACGGCACAGGGCCGCACCCATGAGAAGATGACATCACGGCACAGGGCCACACCCATGAGTAGATGACATCACGGCACAGGGCCGCACCCATGAGAACATGACATCACGCCACCGGGCCACACCCATGAGTAGATGACATCACACCACCGGGCCACACCCATGAGTAGATGACATCACGGCACCGGGCACACCCATGAGAAGATGACATCACGCCACCGGATGGCCACACCCATGAGAAGATGACATCACGGCACAGGGCCGCATCCATGAGAAGATGACATCACGGCACAGGGACACACCCATGAGAAGATGACATCACAGCACAGGGCCACACCCATGAGAAGATGACATCACGGCACTGGATGGCCACACCCATGAGAAGATGACATCACGGCACAGGGCCACACCCATGAGAAGATGACATCACGTCACAGGGACACACCCATGAGAAGATGACATCACGGCACAGGGACACACCCATGAGAAGATGACATCACGGCACAGGGCCACACCCATGAGTAGATGACATCACGGTACAGAGCCCCCCACCCATGAGAAGACGACATCACGGCACAGGGCCACACCCATGGGAAGATGACATCACGGCACAGGGTCGCACCCATGAGTAGATGACATCACGGCACAGGGCCACACCCATGGGAAAATGACATCACGGCACAGGGCCACACCCATGGGAAGATGACATCACGGCACAGGGCCACACCCATGAGTAGATAACATCACGGCACAGGGCCACACCCATGAGTAGTTGACATCACGGTACAGAGCCCCCCACCCATGAGTAGATGACATCACGGCACAGGGCCACACCCATGGGAAGATGACATCACAGTACAGAGCCCCCCACCAATGAGAAGATGACATCCCGGCACACGGCCACACCCATGAGAAGATGACATCCCGTCACAGGGCCCCACCCATGAGTAGATGACATCACGGTACAGAGCCCCCCACCCATGAGAAGATGGCATCACGGCACAGGGCCGCACCCATGAGAAGATGACATCACGGCACAGGGCCACACCCATGAGAAGATGGCATCACGGCACAGGGCCACACCCAAGAGAAGATGACATCACGGCACAGGGACACTCCCATGAGAAGATGACATCACGGCACAGGGCCACACCCATGAGTAGATGACATCACGGCACAGGGCCGCACCCATGAGTAGATGACATCACGGCACAGAGCCCCCCACCCATGAGTAGATGACATCACGGCACAGAGCCCCCCACCCATGAGTAGATGACATCACGTCACAGGGACACACCCATGAGAAGATGACATCACGGCACAGGGCCACACCCATGAGAAGAAGACATCACGGCACAGGGCCACACCCATGAGAAGATGAAATCACGGCACAGGGCCACACCCATGAGTAGATGTCATCTTCTCATGGGTGGGGGGCTCTGTACCGTGAAGTCATCTACTCATGGGTGCGGCCCTGTGCCGTGATTTCATCTTCTCAAGGGTATGGCCCTGTGCCGTGATGTCATCTTCTCATGGGTGGGAGGCTCTGTACCGTGATGTCATCACGGCACAGGGCCACACCCATGGGAAGATGACATCACGGCACAGGGTCGCACCCATGAGTAGATGACATCACGGCACAGGGCAACACCCATGGGAAGATGACATCACGGCACAGGGTCGCACCCATGAGTAGATGACAGAACGGCACAGGGCCGCACCCATGAGTAGATGTCATCACGGCACAGGGCCGCACCTATGAGAAGATGACATCACGGTACAGAGCCCCACACCCATGAGAAGATGACATCATGGCACAGGGCCGCACCTATGAGAAGATGACATCACGGTACAGAGCCCCCCACCCATGAGAAGATGGCATCACGGCACAGGGCCGCACCCATGAGAAGATGACATCACGGCACAGGGCCACACCCAAGAGAAGATGGCATCACGGCACAGGGCCACACCCAAGAGAAGATGACATCACGGCACAGGGACACTCCCATGAGAAGATGACATCACGGCACAGGGCCACACCCATGAGAAGATGGCATCATGGCACAGGGCCACACCCATGAGTAGATGACATCACGGCACAGGGCCGCACCCATGAGTAGATGACATCACGGCACAGAGCCCCCCACCCATGAGTAGATGACATCACGGCACAGGGCCGCACCCATGAGAAGATGACATCACGGCACAGGGACACTCCCATGAGAAGATGACATCACGCCACCGGGCCGCACCCATGAAAAGATTACATTACGGCACCGGGCCACACCCATGAGTAGATGACATCACGGCACCGGATGGCCACACCCATGAGAAGATGACATCACGGCACCGGATGGCCACACCCATGAGAAGATGACATCACGGCACCGGATGGCCACACCCATGAGAAGATGACATCACGGCACCGGATGGCCACACCCATGAGAAGATGACATCACGGCACCGGATGGCCGCACCCATGAGAAGATGACATCACGGCACAGGGCCACACCCATGAGAAGATGACATCACGTCACAGGGACACACCCATGAGAAGATGACATCACGTCACAGGGACACACCCATGAGAAGATGACATCACGGCACAGGGCCACACCCATGAGAAGAAGACATCACGGCACAGGGCCACACCCATGAGAAGATGACATCACGGCACAGGGCCGCACCCATGAGTAGATGTCATCTTCTCATGGGTGGGGGGCTCTGTACCGTGAGTTCATCTTCTCATGGGTATGGCCTTGTGCCGTGATGTCATCTTCTCATGGGTGGGAGGCTCTGTACCGTGATGTCATCACGGCACAGGGCCACACCCATGGGAAGATGACATCACGGCACAGGGTCGCACCCAAGAGTAGATGACATCACGGCACAGGGCAACACCCATGGGAAGATGACATCACGGCACAGGGTCGCACCCATGAGTAGATGACATCACGGCACAGGGCAACACCCATGGGAAGATTACATCACGGCACAGGGTCGCACCCATGAGTAGATGACAGAACGGCACAGGGCCGCACCCATGAGTAGATGTCATCACGGCACAGGGCCACACCCATGAGTAGTTGACATCACGGTACAGAGCCCCCCACCCATGAGTAGATGATATCACGGCACAGGGCCACACCCATGGGAAGATGACATCATGGCACAGGGCCACACCCATGGGAAGATGACATCATGGCACAGGGCCACACCCATGGGAAGATGACATCATGGCACAGGGCCACACCCATGGGAAGATGACATCATGGCACAGAGCCACACCCATGGGAAGATGACATCACGGAACAGGGCCACACCCATGAGTAGATGACATCACAGTACAGAGCCCCCCACCAATGAGAAGATGACATCACGGCACAGGGCCGGACACATGAGTAGATGACATCACGGTACAGAGCCCCCCACCCATGAGAAGATGGCATCACGGCAAAGAGCCCCCCACCCATGAGAAGATGGCATCACGGCACAGGGTCGCACCCATGAGAAGATGACATCACGGCACAGGGCCACACCCATGAGAAGATGACATCCCGTCACAGGGCCACACCCATGAGAAGATGACATCACGGCACCGGGACGCACCCATGAGAAGATGACATCACGGTACAGAGCCCCCCACCAATGAGAAGATGACATCACGGCACAGGGCCACACCCATGAGAAGATGACATCACGGCACAGGGCCACACCCATGAGAAGATGACATCACGGCACAGGGCCGCACCCAAGAGAAGATGACATCACGGCACAGGGCCACACCCATGAGAAGATGACATCACGGCACAGGGCCGCACCCATGAGAAGATGACATCACGGCACAGGGCCACACCTACCTTTATCTTATCAAACTCAATCTTGGAGGAGATGTGGATGAGCTCCTCCGTTTGCTTCATGCGTCCGACCTCGCGGTTACATTCCTGGATGATCTGCGGGGAGAGGACACATCAGTCGGGTGATTATGACATGACACGCCATAGCTGCAGCCGTGGTACTTACCTTGGACACCACATCGAGGGCCTTACTGGCGTTTTCTTCTCCCTCGGATCCCTCCTCCGTCCTCTTTAATATATTCTACAGACGACAAATCAGAAGAAGCCCCGAGACATTACACATGCATGGTGGGAGTGGCCAGAGCAGAGGGCGGGGCCTGCATCACCTACCTCAATCAGCATCTTGATGCGGGTGATCCTCTGGAAGGGAAGGAGCAGGAAGGACATGAAGGGCAAACGCTGGCACTGGGGCAACTCCTGCAACCGGCACAGGACAGCATGGAAGTGGGGGTTCTTCTCCCTGAGATAGAGGAGGGGGCAGAGGTAAGTACACGAGCCCCTCCTGCAGAGCGGCGCAGGCAGTGTACGGGGCCCCCTAGCGCAGGCAGTGTACGGGGCCCCCTAGCGCAGGCAGCGCCCCCTGCTGTCAGGTCCGGGTACTTACATGAGCTGGCTGTAGGTCTTCTCCTGGTAGACCTGGTTGCGGACATAATCTATGTAGACGGAGAAGTGATGCGTTGCGTGCTGCAGGATGATGTCACACACGTCCGATATCACCACATCTTCATCCACCCGCTCCTCCAGCTCCATGAGGAACCTCCAGAGAGAGGAACTGATCACTGCACAGGAACCAGCATATAATAACATGCCCCCCCCCCCATTATATAATAACACTGCCCCCCATCATTATATAATAACACTGCCCCCCCATCATTATATAATAACACTGCCCCCCATCATATAATAACACTGCCCCCCCATCATTATATAATAACACTGCCCCCCATCATATAATAACACTGCCCCCCATCATATAATAACACTGCCCCCCCATCATTATATAATAACACTGCCCCCCCATCATTATATAATAACACTGCCCCCCCCATCATTATATAATAACACTGCCCCCCCCATCATTATATAACACTGCCCCCCCTTCATTATATAATAACACTGCCCCCCCATCATTATATAATAACACTGCCCCCCCCATTATATAATAACACTGCCCCCCATCATTATATAATAACATGCCCCCCATCATTATATAATAACATGCCCCCCATCATTATATAATAACACTGCCCCCCCATCATTATATAATAACACTGCCCCCCATCATTATATAACACTGCCCCCCCCATCATTATATAACACTGCCCCCCATCATTATATAATAACACTGCCCCCCCCATCATTATATAATAACACTGCCCCCCCCATCATTATATAATAACACTGCCCCCCCATCATTATATAATAACACTGCCCCCCCATCATTATATAATAACACTGCCCCCCATCATTATATAATAACACTGCCCCCCATCATTATATAATAACATGCCCCCCATCATTATATAATAACATGCCCCCCCATCATTATATAATAACACTGCCCCCCCATCATTATATAATAACACTGCCCCCCCATCATTATATAATAACACTGCCCCCCCATCATTATATAATAACACTGCCCCCCCATCATTATATAATAACACTGCCCCCCCATCATTATATAATAACACTGCCCCCCCATCATTATATAATAACACTGCCCCCCCATCATTATATAATAACACTGCCCCCCCATCATTATATAATAACACTGCCCCCCCATCATTATATAATAACACTGCCCCCCCATCATTATATAATAACACTGCCCCCCCATCATTATATAATAACACTGCCCCCCCCATCATTATATAACACTGCCCCCCCATCATTATATAATAACACTGCCCCCCCATCATTATATAATAACACTGCCCCCCCATCATTATATAATAACACTGCCCCCCCATCATTATATAATAACACTGCCCCCCATCATATAATAACACTGCCCCCCATCATTATATAATAACACTGCCCCCCCATCATTATATAATAACACTGCCCCCCCATCATTATATAATAACACTGCCCCCCCATCATTATATAATAACACTGCCCCCCATCATATAATAACACTGCCCCCCCATCATTATATAATAACACTGCCCCCCCATCATTATATAATAACACTGCCCCCCATCATTATATAATAACACTGCCCCCCCATCATTATATAATAACACTGCCCCCCCATCATTATATAATAACACTGCCCCCCCATCATTATATAATAACACTGCCCCCCCCATCATTATATAATAACACTGCCCCCCCATCATTATATAATAACACTGCCCCCCCCATCATTATATAATAACACTGCCCCCCCATCATTATATAATAACACTGCCCCCCCATCATTATATAATAACACTGCCCCCCATCATTATATAATAACACTGCCCCCCCATCAATATATAATAACACTGCCCCCCCATCAATATTAATAACACTGCCCCCCATCATTATATAATAACACTGCCCCCCATCATTATATAATAACACTGCCCCCCCATCATTATATAATAACACTGCCCCCCCCATCATTATATAATAACACTGCCCCCCATCATTATATAATAACACTGCCCCCCATCATATAATAACACTGCCCCCCATCATTATATAATAACACTGCCCCCCCATCATATAATAACACTGCCCCCCCATCATTATATAATAACACTGCCCCCCCCATCATTATATAATAACACTGCCCCCCCATCATATAATAACACTGCCCCCCCATCATTATATAATAACACTGCCCCCCCATCATATAATAACACAGCCCCCCCATCATTATATAATAACACTGCCCCCCCCATCATTATATAATAACACTGCCCCCCCATCATATATTAACACGCCCCCCCCCCGCCTTTATATAACAGTTCCCCTCTCACCTCTCACTGACTTCTTTCACCTTTAGGATGTTGGAGAAGAGAATCTTCTTCTCCCGGATCACCAGAGTCTCCTGCAGGTCCCGGCAGCCCAGGAAGTGCTCCACCAGCACATTCAGCGAGCGCAGGTACGAGGCCTCAGAGGTCAGCACCTCAAACATGCTCTAAGGAGGGACAAGACACCTTTAAGCCCCTCCCAATGTACTGGTGCAGCTCCTCCCCCCTGCTCCGGTGCAGCTCCTCCCCCCTGCTCCGGTGCAGCTCCTCCCCCCTGCTCCGGTGCAGCTCCTCCCCCCTGCTCCGGTGCAGCTCCTCCCCCCTGCTCCGGTGCAGCTCCTCCCCCCTGCTCCGGTGCAGCTCCTCCCCCCTGCTCCGGTGCAGCTCCTCCCCCCTGCTCCGGTGCAGCTCCTCCCCCCTGCTCCGGTGCAGCTCCTCCCCCCCCCTGTACTGGTGCAGCTCCCCCCCCCTGTACTGGTGCAGCCCCTCCCCCCTGTACTGGTGCAGCCCCTCCCCCCTGTACTGGTGCAGCCCCTCCCCCCTGTACTGGTGCAGCCCCTCCCCCCTGTACTGGTGCAGCCCCTCCCCCCTGCTCCGGTGCAGCTCCTCCCCCCTGCTCCGGTGCAGCTCCTCCCCCCTGCTCCGGTGCAGCTCCCCCCCCCCCTGCTCCGGTGAAGCTCCCCCCCCCTGCTCCGGTGCAGCTCCCCCCCCCCTGCTCCGGTGCAGCTCCCCCCCCCCCTGCTCCGGTGCAGCTCCCCCCCCCTGCTCCGGTGCAGCTCCCCCCCCCCTGCTCCGGTGCAGCTCCCCCCCCCCCTGCTCCGGTGCAGCCCCTCCCCCCTGCTCCGGTGCAGCCCCTCCCCCCTGCTCCGGTGCAGCCCCTCCCCCCTGTACTGGTGCAGCCCCTCCCCCCTGTACTGGTGCAGCCCCTCCCCCCTGTACTGGTGCAGCCCCTCCCCCCCTGCACGCCCGCAGCCCCTCCCCCCCTGCACGCCCGCAGCCCCTCCCCCCTGCACGCCCGCAGCCCCTCCCCCCTCCTCCGGTGCAGCCCCTCCCCCCTCCTCCGGTGCAGCCCCTCCCCCCTCCTCCGGTGCAGCCCCTCCCCCCTGCACGCCCGCAGCCCCTCCCCCCTCCTCCGGTGCAGCCCCTCCCCCCTCCTCGCTCTCACCTCCTGCATCTTCTTCTGCTCGGTGCTCATACCCTCCAGGACTCCGCTCTCCACCACAGACGGGAGCTCCTGCCATAGCGTGTTGTGGGGCAGCGTTGACCTCCGCCCTTGCCTCGGGGAGCCCCCGGCACTCAGCGGGCTCTCCTGGGAGGAGTCATAGCTGGTGAAGCTGCTGTTACGGGCGACGTTCTGCCGGCGGATCTCCTTATTTATTACCGTCTGCCGGTAAGTCTGGTACAGCGGCTCTACAGGGTATACAGAGGGGAGGGTCATGTGTACAGGGCATACAGAGGGGGGGGGGGCGTGTACAGGGCATACAGAGGGGAGGGTCCCGCGTACAGGGCATACAGAGGGGAGGGTCATGTGTACAGGGTATACAGAGGGGAGGGTCATGTGTACAGGGTATACAGAGGGGAGGGTCATGTGTACAGGGTATACAGAGGGGAGGGTCATGTGTACAGGGTATACAGAGGGGAGGGTCATGTGTACAGGGTATACAGAGGGGAGGGTCATGTGTACAGGGTATACAGAGGGGGGGGTCATGTGTACAGGGCATACAGAGGGGAGGGTCATGTGTACAGGGCATACAGAGGGGGGGGGTCATGTGTACAGGGTATACAGAGGGGAGGGTCATGTGTACAGGGTATACAGAGGGGAGGGTCATGTGTACAGGGTATACAGAGGGGAGGGTCATGTGTACAGGGCATACAGAGGGGGGGGGGCGTGTACAGGGCATACAGAGGGGAGGGTCCCGCGTACAGGGCATACAGAGGGGAGGGTCCCGCGTACAGGGCATACAGAGGGGAGGGTCATGTGTACAGGGTATACAGAGGGGAGGGTCATGTGTACAGGGTATACAGAGGGGAGGGTCATGTGTACAGGGTATACAGAGGGGAGGGTCATGTGTACAGGGTATACAGAGGGGAGGGTCATGTGTACAGGGTATACAGAGGGGAGGGTCATGTGTACAGGGTATACAGAGGGGGGGGTCATGTGTACAGGGCATACAGAGGGGAGGGTCATGTGTACAGGGCATACAGAGGGGGGGGTCATGTGTACAGGGCATACAGAGGGGAGGGTCATGTGTACAGGGTATACAGAGGGGAGGGTCATGTGTACAGGGTATACAGAGGGGGGGGCGTGTACAGGGTATACAGAGGGGAGCGTCCCGCGTACAGGGCATACAGAGGGGAGCGTCCCGCGTACAGGGCATACAGAGGGGAGGGTCATGTGTACAGGGAATACAGAGGGGAGGGTCATGCGTACAGGGTATACAGAGGGGAGGGTCATGCGTACAGGGTATACAGAGGGGAGGGTCATGCGTACAGGGTATACAGAGGGGAGGGTCATGCGTACAGGGTATACAGAGGGGAGCGTCCCGCGTACAGGGTATACAGGAGAGAGCGTCCCGCGTACAGGGTATACAGAGGGGAGGGTCATGTGTACAGGGTATACAGAGGGGAGGGTCATGTGTACAGGGCATACAGAGGGGAGGGTCATGTGTACAGGGTATACAGAGGGGAGGGTCATGCGTACAGGGCATACAGAGGGGAGGGTCATGCGTACAGGGTATACAGAGGGGAGCGTCCCGCGTACAGGGCATACAGAGGGGAGGGTCATGCGTACAGGGTATACAGAGGGGAGGGTCATGTGTACAGGGTATACAGAGGGGGGGGGCGTGTACAGGGCATACAGAGGGGAGGGTCATGTGTACAGGGCATACAGAGGGGGGGGTCATGTGTACAGGGCATACAGAGGGGAGGGTCATGTGTACAGGGTATACAGAGGGGAGGGTCATGTGTACAGGGCATACAGAGGGGAGCGTCCCGCGTACAGGGCATACAGAGGGGAGGGTCATGTGTACAGGGCATACAGAGGGGAGCGTCCCGCGTACAGGGCATACAGAGGGGAGCGTCCCGCGTACAGAGCATACAGAGGGGAGGGTCATGTGTACAGGGAATACAGAGGGGAGGGTCATGTGTACAGGGCATACAGAGGGGAGGGTCATGTGTACAGGGCATACAGAGGGGGGGGTCATGTGTACAGGGCATACAGAGGGGAGGGTCATGTGTACAGGGCATACAGAGGGGAGGGTCATGTGTACAGGGTATACAGAGGGGAGGGTCATGATGTGTACAGGGCATACAGAGGGGAGGGTCATGTGTACAGGGCATACAGAGGGGAGGGTCATGTGTACAGGGCATACAGAGGGGAGGGTCATGTGTACAGGGCATACAGAGGGGAGGGTCATGTGTACAGGGTATACAGAGGGGAGGGTCATGTGTACAGGGCATACAGAGGGGAGGGTCATGTGTACAGGGTATACAGAGGGGAGGGTCATGATGTGTACAGGGCATACAGAGGGGGGGTCATGTGTACAGGGCATACAGAGGGGAGGGTCATGCGTACAGGGCATACAGAGGGGAGGGTCATGTGTACAGGGTATACAGAGGGGAGGGTCATGTGTACAGGGTATACAGAGGGGAGGGTCATGTGTACAGGGTACACAGAGGGGAGGGTCATGTGTACAGGGTATACAGAGGGGAGGGTCATGCGTACAGGGCATACAGAGGGGAGGGTCATGCGTACAGGGTATACAGAGGGGAGGGTCATGTGTACAGGGCATACAGAGGGGAGGGTCATGCGTACAGGGTATACAGAGGGGAGGGTCATGTGTACAGGGTATACAGAGGGGAGGGTCATGCGTACAGGGTATACAGAGGGGAGCGTCCCGCGTACAGGGCATACAGAGGGGAGGGTCATGCGTACAGGGTATACAGAGGGGAGGGTCATGTGTACAGGGCATACAGAGGGGAGGGTCATGTGTACAGGGTATACAGAGGGGAGGGTCATGTGTACAGGGTATACAGAGGGGAGGGTCATGTGTACAGGGTATACAGAGGGGAGCGTCCCGCGTACAGGGTATACAGAGGGGAGGGTCATGTGTACAGGGCATACAGAGGGGAGGGTCATGTGTACAGGGTATACAGAGGGGAGGGTCATGTGTACAGGGCATACAGAGGGGAGGGTCATGTGTACAGGGCATACAGAGGGGAGCGTCCCGCGTACAGGGCATACAGAGGGGAGGGTCATGTGTACAGGGCATACAGAGGGGAGGGTCATGTGTACAGGGCATACAGAGGGGAGCGTCCCGCGTACAGGGCATACAGAGGGGAGGGTCATGTGTACAGGGCATACAGAGGGGGGGGGCGTGTACAGGGCATACAGAGGGGAGGGTCATGTGTACAGGGCATACAGAGGGGAGGGTCATGTGTACAGGGTATACAGAGGGGAGGGTCATGCGTACAGGGTATACAGAGGGGAGCGTCCCGCGTACAGGGTATACAGAGGGGAGCGTCCCGCGTACAGGGCATACAGAGGGGAGGGTCATGCGTACAGGGTATACAGAGGGGAGGGTCATGTGTACAGGGCATACAGAGGGGAGGGTCATGTGTACAGGGTATACAGAGGGGAGGGTCATGTGTACAGGGTATACAGAGGGGAGGGTCATGTGTACAGGGTATACAGAGGGGAGCGTCCCGCGTACAGGGTATACAGAGGGGAGGGTCATGTGTACAGGGCATACAGAGGGGAGGGTCATGTGTACAGGGTATACAGAGGGGAGGGTCATGTGTACAGGGCATACAGAGGGGAGGGTCATGTGTACAGGGCATACAGAGGGGAGGGTCATGTGTACAGGGCATACAGAGGGGAGGGTCATGTGTACAGGGCATACAGAGGGGAGCGTCCCGCGTACAGGGCATACAGAGGGGAGGGTCATGTGTACAGGGCATACAGAGGGGAGGGTCATGTGTACAGGGCATACAGAGGGGAGCGTCCCGCGTACAGGGCATACAGAGGGGAGGGTCATGTGTACAGGGCATACAGAGGGGAGGGTCATGTGTACAGGGCATACAGAGGGGAGCGTCCCGCGTACAGGGCATACAGAGGGGAGGGTCATGTGTACAGGGCATACAGAGGGGAGGGTCATGTGTACAGGGCATACAGAGGGGAGGGTCATGTGTACAGGTCATACAGAGGGGAGGGTCATGTGTACAGGTCATACAGAGGGGAGGGTCATGTGTACAGGGCATACAGAGGGGAGGGTCATGTGTACAGGGCATACAGAGGGGAGCGTCCCGCGTACAGGGCATACAGAGGGGAGGGTCATGTGTACAGGGCATACAGAGGGGAGGGTCATGTGTACAGGGTATACAGAGGGGAGGGTCATGTGTACAGGGCATACAGAGGGGAGCGTCCCGCGTACAGGGCATACAGAGGGGAGGGTCATGTGTACAGGGAATACAGAGGGGAGGGTCATGTGTACAGGTCATACAGAGGGGGAGGGTCATGTGTACAGGGCATACAGAGGGGAGGGTCATGTGTACAGGGCATACAGAGGGGAGGGTCATGCGTACAGGGCATACAGAGGGGAGGGTCATGCGTACAGGGCATACAGAGGGGAGGGTCATGCGTACAGGGTATACAGAGGGGAGCGTCCCGCGTACAGGGCATACAGAGGGGAGGGTCATGTGTACAGGGTATACAGAGGGGGGGGGGCGTGTACAGGGCATACAGAGGGGAGGGTCATGTGTACAGGGTATACAGGAGAGAGCGTCCCGCGTACAGGGTATACAGGAGAGAGCGTCCCGTGTACAGGGTATACAGGAGAGAGCGTCCAGGGCATACAGGAGAGAGCGTCCCGCATACAGGAGAGAGCGTCCCGCGTACAGGGCATACAGGAGAGAGCGTCCCGCGTACAGGGCATACAGGAGAGAGCGTCACGTGTACAGGGTATACAGGAGAGAGCGTCCCGCGTACAGGGTATACAGGAGAGAGCGTCCCGTGTACAGGGTATACAGAGGGGAGCGTCCCGCGTACAGGGTATACAGAGGGGAGCGTCCCGTGTACAGGGCATACAGGAGAGAGCGTCCCGCGTACAGGGTATACAGGAGAGAGCATCCCGCGTACAGGGTATACAGGAGAGAGCGTCCCGCGTACAGGGCATACAGGAGAGAGCGTCCCGCGTACAGGGTATACAGGAGAGAGCGTCCCGTGTACAGGGTATACAGGAGAGAGCGTCCCGCGTACAGGGTATACAGGAGAGAGCGTCCCGTGTACAGGGTATACAGGAGAGAGCGTCCCGCGTACAGGGCATACAGGAGAGAGCGTCACGTGTACAGGGTATACAGGAGAGAGCGTCCCGCGTACAGGGCATACAGGAGAGAGCGTCCCGCGTACAGGGCATACAGGAGAGAGCGTCCCGCGTACAGGGTATACAGGAGAGAGCGTCCCGCATACAGGGCATACAGGAGAGAGCGTCCCGCGTACAGGGTATACAGGAGAGAGCGTCCCGTGTACAGGGTATACAGGAGAGAGCGTCCCGCGTACAGGGTATACAGGAGAGAGCGTCCCGTGTACAGGGTATACAGGAGAGAGCGTCCCGCGTACAGGGCATACAGGAGAGAGCGTCCCGCGTACAGGGTATACAGGAGAGAGCGTCCCGTGTACAGGGTATACAGGAGAGAGCGTCCCGCGTACAGGGCATACAGGAGAGAGCGTCCCGTGTACAGGGTATACAGAGGGGAGCGTCCCGCGTACAGGGTATACAGAGGGGAGCGTCCCGTGTACAGGGTATACAGGAGAGAGCGTCCCGCGTACAGGGTATACAGAGGGGAGCGTCCCGTGTACAGGGTATACAGGAGAGAGCGTCCCGTGTACAGGGTATACAGAGGGGAGCGTCCCGCGTACAGGGTATACAGGAGAGAGCGTCCCGCGTACAGGGTATACAGGAGAGAGCGTCCCGCGTACAGGGTATACAGGAGAGAGCGTCCCGCGTACAGGGTATACAGGAGAGAGCGTCACGTGTACAGGGTATACAGAGGGGAGCGTCCCGCGTACAGGGTATACAGAGGGGAGCGTCCCGTGTACAGGGTATACAGGAGAGAGCGTCCCGTGTACAGGGTATACAGGAGAGAGCGTCCCGCGTACAGGGTATACAGGAGAGAGCGTCCCGCGTACAGGGTATACAGGAGAGAGCGTCCCGCGTACAGGGTATACAGGAGAGAGCGTCACGTGTACAGGGTATACAGAGGGGAGCGTCCCGCGTACAGGGTATACAGAGGGGAGCGTCCCGTGTACAGGGTATACAGGAGAGAGCGTCCCGTGTACAGGGTATACAGGAGAGAGCGTCCCGTGTACAGGGCATACAGGAGAGAGCGTCCCGTGTACAGGGTATACAGGAGAGAGCGTCACGTGTACAGGGTATACAGGAGAGAGCGTCCCGTGTACAGGGTATACAGGAGAGAGCGTCCCGTGTACAGGGTATAGATTCTTTGTGATATTTCTATTCTTATATCAATAATCACAATGTGTAATGTTTGGGGACTCGCGGGTCCTTCTTCCGGATTGTGAGGGGAGGAGCCTACATCGTACACGGTTATACTATGGCTCCCCTGCCGCTACATTATCCTCCCCTCACAATCCGGAAGAAGGACCCGCGAGTCCCCAAACATTACACATCACTAGCAATCTATAACCTGACACGAGGGGCGACCATGACCTTTATAAGGGTCACAGGTCACACAGGTCCTTACCGTCTCGCAGGTGAGATTCCCAGTCTATGGATTTAGTTCTCTTTACTGACGTCTTCCTGCAGCCAAAGGAGAAATTACTTCACCTCCCGAAATACCAAATACAACAGGGAACATATAGAGATATATATATATACTGACCCCAGGAGACCATCCGGAGACACATCCAGCACATCTGCAGGAAGAGAAAGGAGTATAACTACTATAATACTGCTCCCTATGTACAGGAATATAACTACTATAATACTGCCGCCTGTGTACAGGAATATAACTACTATAATACTGCCTCCTATGTACAAGAATATAACTACTATAATACTGCACCCTATGTACAAGAATATAACTACTATAATACTGCCCACTATGTACAAGAATATAACTACTATAATACTGCCCCCTATGTACAGGAATATAACTACTATAATACTGCCCCCTATGTACAGGAATATAACTACTATAATACTGCCCCCTATGTACAGGAATATAACTACTATAATACTGCCCCCTATGTACAAGAATATAACTACTATAATACTGCCGCCTGTGTACAGGAATATAACTACTATAATACTGCCCCCTATGTACAGGAATATAACTACTATAATACTGCCGCCTGTGTACAGGAATATAACTACTATAATACTGCCCCCTATGTACAGGAATATAACTACTATAATACTGCCCCCTATGTACAGGAATATAACTACTATAATACTGCCCCCTATGTACAAGAATATAACTACTATAATACTGCCCCCTATGTACAAGAATATAACTACTATAATACTGCCCCCTATGTACAGGAATATAACTACTATAATACTGCCCCCTATGTACAGGAATATAACTACTATAATACTGCCGCCTGTGTACAGGAATATAACTACTATAATACTGCTCCCTATGTACAGGAATATAACTACTATAATACTGCCGCCTGTGTACAGGAATATAACTACTATAATACTGCCTCCTATGTACAAGAATATAACTACTATAATACCGCCGCCTATGTACAGGAATATAACTACTATAATACTGCCCCCTATGTACAGGTATATAACTACTATAATACTGCCCCTATGTACAAGAATATAACTACTATAATACTGCCCCCTATGTACAGGAATATAACTACTATAATACTGCCCCCTATGTACAGGAATATAACTACTATAATACTGCCCCCTATGTACAGGTATATAACTACTATAATACTGTCCCCTATGTACAGGAATATAACTACTATAATACTGCCCCTTATGTACAAGAATATAACTACTATAATACTGCCCCCTATGTACAGGAATATAACTACTATAATACTGCCCCCTATGTACAAGAATATAACTACTATAATACTGCCGCCTGTGTACAGGAATATAACTACTATAATACTGCTCCCTATGTACAGGAATATAACTACTATAATACTGCCGCCTGTGTACAGGAATATAACTACTATAATACTGCCTCCTATGTACAAGAATATAACTACTATAATACCGCCGCCTATGTACAGGAATATAACTACTATAATACTGCTCCTATGTACAAGAATATAACTACTATAATACTGCTCCTATGTACAAGAATATAACTACTATAATACTGCCCCCTATGTACAGGTATATAACTACTATAATACTGCCCCTATGTACAAGAATATAACTACTATAATACTGCCCCCTATGTACAGGAATATAACTACTATAATACTGCCCCCTATGTACAGGAATATAACTACTATAATACTGCCCCCTATGTACAGGTATATAACTACTATAATACTGTCCCCTATGTACAGGAATATAACTACTATAATACTGCCCCCTATGTACAGGAATATAACTACTATAATACTGCCCCTATGTACAAGAATATAACTACTATAATACTGCCCCCTATGTACAGGAATATAACTACTATAATACTGCCCACTATGTACAAGAATATAACTACTATAATACTGCCCCCTATGTACAGGAATATAACTACTATAATACTGCCCCCTATGTACAGGTATATAACTACTATAATACTGCCCCTATGTACAAGAATATAACTACTATAATACTGCCCCCTATGTACAGGAATATAACTACTATAATACTGCCCCCTATGTACAGGAATATAACTACTATAATACTGCCCCCTATGTACAGGAATATAACTACTATAATACTGCCCCCTATGTACAGGAATATAACTACTATAATACTGCCCCCTATGTACAGGAATATAACTACTATAATACTGTCCCTATGTACAGGTATATAACTACTATAATACTGTCCCTATGTACAGGAATATAACTACTATAATACTGCTCCCTATGTACAGGAATATAACTACTATAACACTGCCCCCTATGTACAGGAATATAACTACTATAATACTGCCCCCTATGTACAGGTATATAACTACTATAATACTGTCCCTATGTACAGGAATATAACTACTATAATACTGCTCCCTATGTACAGGAATATAACTACTATAACACTGCCCCCTATGTACAGGGATATAACTACTATAATACTGCCCCCTATGTACAAGAATATAACTACTATAATACTGTCCCTATGTACAGGAATATAACTACTATAATACTGCTCCCTATGTACAGGAATATAACTACTATAACACTGCCCCCTATGTACAGGAATATAACTACTATAATACCGCCGCCTATGTACAGGAATATAACTACTATAATACTGCCCCCTATGTACAGGAATATAACTACTATAATACTACCCCCTATGTACAAGAATATAACTACTATAATACTGCCCCCTATGTACAAGAATATAATTACTATAATACTGCCCCCTATGTACAGGAATATAACTACTATAATACTGCCACCTATGTACAGGAATATAACTACTATAATACTGCCCCTATGTACAGGTATATAACTACTATAATACTGCTCGCTATGTACAGGGATATAACTACTATAATACTGCCCCTATGTAGAAGAATATAACTACTATAATACTGCCTCCTATGTACAAGAATATAACTACTATAATACTGCCTCCTATGTACAAGAATATAACTACTATAATACTGCCTCCTATGTACAAGAATATAACTACTATAATACTGCCCCCTATGTACAGGAATATAACTACTATAATACTCCCCTATGTACAAGAATATAACTACTATAATACTGCCCCCTATGTACAAGAATATAACTACTATAATACTGCCCCCTATGTACAGGAATATAACTACTATAATACTGTCCCCTATGTACAAGAATATAACTACTATAATACTGCCCCCTATGTACAGGAATATAACTACTATAATACTGCCCCCTATGTACAAGAATATAACTACTATAATACTGCCCCCTATGTACAGGAATATAACTACTATAATACTGCCCCTATGTACAGGAATATAACTACTATAATACTGCCCCTATGTACAGGAATATAACTACTATAATACTGCCCCCTATGTACAGGAATATAACTACTATAATACTGCCCCCTATGTACAGGAATATAACTACTATAATACTGGCCCCCTATGTACAGGAATATAACTACTATAATACTGTCCCCTATGTACAAGAATATAACTACTATAATACTGCCCCCTATGTACAGGAATATAACTACTATAATACTGCCCCTTTGCTGTGGTGCTGGGGTCTCTTACCTTGGGGGTCCTGGTCGGTGCTGGGGGGGTCCCTCCCGGTGTATAGCGCCTCCGCTGGGAGACTGTTGGATGTGGTTTTCTTGTCTTTGTCCGCGGCTCCTCTGTGTTGCCCAGTGAATACCTTTTTAGTGACCCCTTTCTCAGAAAGGGGGAGGGGCAGGAGGTGGGGGTGGGGCGGCTCCTCTGGGGGGCTTGCTGGGAACTTTAGGTGGCAGAGCAGGGGGTGGTGGTTCTGGGGTGTCAGACAGGGGGGGCACTTTGCTGCGGCGGGCCGGCTTCCTGATCATAGATCGTGTCTCTCCGGGGGTCTCCGTATTTGGACCCTCGGGGGGCTGCACAGAGTCACTGGGGGGGTCACCGAGTGTCCGCTCCGCCACAGACTGGACGTCATTGGAGAAGGAGATGGACTTAGGTTTGGGGTTCTTGGTCTGTAGGGGCTCGGGGTTGCTTTGGCAGGACATGTGTTGGGGGTCTTTGTATGGTCATCGTCTGCAGGGGGATCTACACTCCCGGTGTTCCTGGGCTTCCGATGACATGGGGTCCGTGTTTGGGGATTCGGGGGCCCTGGTGGACCCTTCCTCACAGTGTGGGCTGGGCAGGTGGCCATTGTCCTCAGCGGTGGACCTGTAGGAGGTCAGCACCACGCTGTTCCTGACCTTCTCACCATCGGCCGAGTCCTGCCCCGACCTCTCCGCGTTCTTCAGCGAGCGGCGCCGCACCGGGTAACAGCCGCCACCCGTCATCCTCTCCTTCAGGTGCCAGGGGCCCCACTTCCCTCCGTCCTCATCCTCGTCCTCATTCACAGATAAGACCCTCTGAAAGACCCCGCTGTCATCCGAGGAGTCTGAGGCTTCGTTACCGTGAAGGCCAGGGGAGACCACGGATGACTCCGGGAGCCACACCAGAAACCATACCGGGCCTCTGCTGGTGACAGGCACAGGCACAGCGCGAGGGGCAGGCCGCCCGAGGCAGGCACCACGACATCCGGGACAGCCGCTCATCAGGGTCCTGGAGGAGTTTAGGAGGCAGAGCTGCAGGAACAGAGAGAAGACGATTGTTAGGAAACTCGGTGGCTCCGGCCATAGACATGGAGCAGAACGCAGCCTGGCTGGACCTCTCCCCAGTGCCCCCACCCTCCTCCTGGCTGGACCTCTCCCGGTGCCCCCACCCTCCTCCTGGCTGGACCTCTCCCCGGTGCCCCCACCCTCCTCCTGGCTGGACCTCTCCCCGGTGCCCCCACCCTCCTCCTGGCTGGACCTCTCCCCGGTGCCCCACCCTCCTCCTGGCTGGACCTCTCCCCGGTGCCCCCACCCTCCTCCTGGCTGGACCTCTCCCGGTGCCCCCACCCTCCTCCTGGCTGGACCTCTCCCCGGTGCCCCCACCCTCCTCCTGGCTGGACCTCTCCCCGGTGCCCCACCCTCCTCCTGGCTGGACCTCTCCCCGGTGCCCCCACCCTCCTCCTGGCTGGACCTCTCCCCGGTGCCCCACCCTCCTCCTGGCTGGACCTCTCCCCGGTGCCCCCACCCTCCTCCTGGCTGGACCTCTCCCCGGTGCCCCCACCCTCCCTCCTGGCTGACCTCTCCCCGTGCCCCCACCCTCCTCCTGGCTGGACCTCTCCCCGGTGCCCCCACCCTCCTCCTGGCTGGACCTCTCCCCGGTGCCCCCACCCTCCTCCTGGCTGGACCTCTCCCCGGTGCCCCCACCCTCCTCCTGGCTGGACTCTCCCGGTGCCCCCACCCTCCTCCTGGCTGGACCTCTCCCCGGTGCCCCCACCCTCCTCCTGGCTGGACCTCTCCCCGGTGCCCCCACCCTCCTCCTGGCTGGACCTCTCCCCGGTGCCCCCACCCTCCTCCTGGCTGGACCTCCCCGGTGCCCCCACCCTCCTCCTGGCTGGACCTCTCCCCGGTGCCCCCACCCTCCTCCTGGCTGGACCTCTCCCGGTGCCCCCACCCTCCTCCTGGCTGGACCTCTCCCCGGTGCCCCCACCCTCCTCCTGGCTGGACCTCTCCCCGGCGCCCCCACCCTCCTTCCTTGGCTGGACCTCTCCCCCGGCGCCACCCACCCCTCCTCCCGGCTGGACCTCTCCCCGGCGCCCCCACCCTCTCCTCCCGGCTGGACCTCTCCCCGGTGCCCCCACCCTCCTCCCGGCTGGACCTCTCCCCGGTGCCCCCACCCCCCTTTTGGCTGGACCTCTCCCCGGTGCCCCCACCCCCCTTTTGGCTGGACCTCTCCCCGGTGCCCCCACCCCCCTTTTGGCTGGACCTCTCCCCGGTGCCCCCACCCCCCTTTAGGCTGGACCTCTCCCCGGTGCCCCCACCCCCCTTTAGGCTGTACCTCTCCCCGGGTCTGGGGCCTGCAGGGTGGCTCCCGGTCACTGGGTGTAGCGGTCACTTATCAGGCAGAGGGGGGCAGTGACGCAGTGGGGGCCATGGGTGGGGTGGAGGGGATAAGGTTTCATCTCCCAAATACAACAGAGAGAGGGAGGGGTTAACCCTTTGCAGCCTGGCTGTGTGCACAATACACAGATATGTATAACCCCATATATAGAGGGGCTGCAGGGGCCCCAAGAGCTGACCATCTACCATGGTCCCGGGAGAAAAAGCCTGAATCTGAATTATAAATCCTAACATGAGGAAAGGCCTGCAGACCCCCGGAGGACCCCCCATCCTGGTTACTATGGAGACACTGGTCCCGGTCACGCTTAGCCCTCTTCCTGCCAGTGACCCCGTGTTTACATACAACACGTGACACACGCACGTCTCACCTGCAAAACCGGTTCTACCGCCCCCAAATACGTGACAGCCAGCAGCCATCACATTCCACCGGGATGACACTGCCGGCCGATAACAGAGAGCAACAACAGAGCACGGCAGACGATGGCTGCTGACAACAGAGAGTAACAGCTCTGGGCGCAGTGTGAAGGGTTAAAATCATTCACGATCCCGAAACAGTGACAACTGGACGCCGCACCCTCACTGCGCCGGGCGACACTCGCCCCAACAGCTGCAGGAGACGTGCGACCGCCCCAAAGCCACAGGCGGAGGAGAGATACATGGGGCCATATAGTGCTCAGCCTGGTGCTGTACACCGATACATGGCGCCATATAGTGCTCAGCCTGGTGCTGTACACCGATACATGGCGCCATATAGTGCTCAGCCTGGTGCTGTACACCGATACATGGCGCCATATAGTCCTCAGCCTGGTGCTGTACACCGATACATGGCGCCATATAGTCCTCAGCTGGTGCTGTACACCGATACATGGCGCCATATAGTCCTCAGCCTGGTGCTGTACACCGATACATGGCGCCATATAGTCCTCAGCCTGGTGCTGTACACCGATACATGGCGCCATATAGTGCTCAGCCTGGTGCTGTACACCGATACATGGCGCCATATAGTGCTCAGCCTGGTGCTGTACACCGATACATGGCGCCATATAGTGCTCAGCCTGGTGCTGTACACCGATACATGGCGCCATATAGTGCTCAGCCTGGTGCTGTACACCGATACATGGCGCCATATAGTGCTCAGCCTGGTGCTGTACACCGATACATGGCGCCATATAGTGCTCAGCCTGGTGCTGTACACCGATACATGGCGCCATATAGTGCTCAGCCTGGTGCTGTACACCGATACATGGCGCCATATAGTGCTCAGCCTGGTGCTGTACACCGATACATGGCGCCATATAGTGCTCAGCCTGGTGCTGTACACCGATACATGGCGCCATATAGTGCTCAGCCTGGTGCTGTACACCGATACATGGCGCCATATAGTGCTCAGCCTGGTGCTGTACACCGATACATGGCGCCATATAGTGCTCAGCCTGGTGCTGTACACCGATACATGGCGCCATATAGTGCTCAGCCTGGTGCTGTACACCGATACATGGCGCCATATAGTGCTCAGCCTGGTGCTGTACACCGATACATGGCGCCATATAGTCCTCAGCCTGGTGCTGTACACCGATACATGGCGCCATATAGTCCTCAGCCTGGTGCTGTACACCGATACATGGCGCCATATAGTGCTCAGCCTGGTGCTGTACACCGATACATGGCGCCATATAGTCCTCAGCCTGGTGCTGTACACCGATACATGGCGCCATATAGTCCTCAGCCTGGTGCTGTACACCGATACATGGCGCCATATAGTCCTCAGCCTGGTGCTGTACACCGATACATGGCGCCATATAGTGCTCAGCCTGGTGCTGTACACCGATACATGGCGCCATATAGTGCTCAGCCTGGTGCTGTACACCGATACATGGCGCCATATAGTGCTCAGCCTGGTGCTGTACACCGATACATGGCGCCATATAGTGCTCAGCCTGGTGCTGTACACCGATACATGGCGCCATATAGTCCTCAGCCTGGTGCTGTACACCGATACATGGCGCCATATAGTCCTCAGCCTGGTGCTGTACACCGATACATGGCGCCACATGGTGCTGTATAGACATAAGGCTAAAGTCACATGACAGATCGCAGTGGGGGGGCCCGGCAGTTACTCACGTTGGGGGGGCCCGGCAGTTACTCACGTTGGGGGGGCCCGGCAGTTACTCACGTTGGGGGGGCCCGGCAGTTACTCACGTTGGGGGGGCCCGGCAGTTACTCACGTTGGGGGGGCCCGGCAGTTACTCACGTTGGGGGGGCCCGGCAGTTACTCACGTTGGGGGGGCCCGGCAGTTACTCACGTTGGGGGGGCCCGGCAGTTACTCACGTTGGGGGGGCCCGGCAGTTACTCACGTTGGGGGGCCCGGCAGTTACTCACGTTGGGGGGCCCGGCAGTTACTCACGTTGGGGGGGCCCGGCAGTTACTCACGTTGGGGGGGCCCGGCAGTTACTCACGTTGGGGGGGCCCGGCAGTTACTCACGTTGGGGGGCCCGGCAGTTACTCACGTTGGGGGGGCCCGGCAGTTACTCACGTTGGGGGGCCCGGCAGTTACTCACGTTGGGGGGGCCCGGCAGTTACTCACGTTGGGGGGGCCCGGCAGTTACTCACGTTGGGGGGCCCGGCAGTTACTCACGTTGGGGGGGCCCGGCAGTTACTCACGTTGGGGGGCCCGGCAGTTACTCACGTTGGGGGGGCCCGGCAGTTACTCACGTTGGGGGGGCCCGGCAGTTACTCACGTTGGGGGGGCCCGGCAGTTACTCACGTTGGGGGGGCCCGGCAGTTACTCACGTTGGGGGGGCCCGGCAGTTACTCACGTTGGGGGGGCCCGGCAGTTACTCACGTTGGGGGGGCCCGGCAGTTACTCACGTTGGGGGGCCCGGCAGTTACTCACGTTGGGGGGCCCGGCAGTTACTCACGTTGGGGGGCCCGGCAGTTACTCACGTGGGGGGGCCCGGCAGTTACTCACGTTGGGGGGGCCCGGCAGTTACTCACGTTGGGGGGCCCGGCAGTTACTCACGTGGGGGGCCGCTCTGCTCATCTTTCACCTCTGGCGGGAGGTCACTGCTGGGCGGAGCCTCCTTTGGCTTTGCAGATACTCGGGGCTGAGGGTCCTCACTGCTGCCCCCTACTGAGTCCTTCTGGAAGAGTCCGGCTATCCTCCGCACACACACCCCGGAGGCGGGGGGCTCTGCAGGGTCTGGGGGGGCAGCTGGAGGCAGTGGGGTGTGCTGTGGGCAGGGCGGAGGCTTCTGTGGAGGCTTCGGGGGCAGGTGTGGTGGAGGCCGGTTGGGAGGTCGGGCTTTTACAATCCGCACAGGCTTCTGGGAGAGGGGGATGGGAGGGGGCAGGGCGTCTGTGGCCGACATGGTGGCAGCGAGGTCACAGGAGGGCGGAGGAGGTCACCGAGGAGTCTGCAAGACACAAGAGAGAACATGAGAAACATCACAGGAGGGACCGGGGGGAACAGGACGGAGGGGCGGCGGCGGCAGAGGGGACCCGGGGGAACAGGACGGAGGGGCGGCGGCGGCAGAGGGGACCCCGGGGAAACAGGACGGAGGGGCGGCGGCAGAGGGGACCCCGGGGGCACAGGACGAGGGGCGGCGGCAGAGGGGACCCCGGGGGCACAGGACGAGGGGCGGCGGCAGAGGGGACCCCGGGGGAACGGGACGGAGGGGCGGCGGCAGAGGGGACCCCGGGGGAACGGGACGGAGGGGCGGCGGCAGAGGGGGCCCCGGGGGAACAGGACGGAGGGGCGGCGGCGGCAGAGGGGACCCCGGGGGCACAGGACGAGGGGCGGCGGCGGCAGAGGGGACCCCGGGGGCACAGGACGGAGGGGCGGCGGCAGAGGGGACCCCGGGGGAACAGGACGGAGGGGCGGCGGCGGCAGAGGGGACCCCGGGGGAACAGGACGGAGGGGCGGCGGCGGCAGAGGGGACCCCGGGGGAACAGGACGGAGGGGCGGCGGCGGCAGAGGGGACCCCGGGGGAACAGGACGGAGGGGCGGCGGCGGCAGAGGGGACCCCGGGGGAACAGGACGGAGGGGCGGCGGCAGAGGGGACCCCGGGGGAACAGGACGGAGGGGCGGCGGCAGAGGGGACCCCGGGGGCACGGGACGAGGGGCGGCGGCAGAGGGGACCCCGGGGGCACGGGACGAGGGGCGGCGGCAGAGGGGACCCCGGGGGAACGGGACGGAGGGACGGCGGCAGAGGGGACCCCAGGGGAACGGGACGGAGGGGCGACGGCAGAGGGGCCCCCGGCCCGGGAGGAGGGACGGCGGCAGAGGGGACCCCGGGGGAACAGGACGGAGGGGCGGCGGCAGAGAGGACCCCGGGGGAACAGGACGGAGGGGCGGCGGCAGAGAGGACCCCGGGGGCACAGGACAGAGGGGCGGCGGCAGAGGGACCCCGGCCCGGGAGGAGGGACGGCGGCAGAGGGGACCCCGGGGGAACAGGACGGAGGGGCGGCGGCAGAGAGGACCCCGGGGGCACAGGACGGAGGGGCGGCGGCAGAGGGGACCCCAGGGGAACAGGACGGAGGGGCGGCGGCAGAGGGGACCCCGGCCGGGAGGAGGGACGGCGGCAGAGGGGACCCCGGGGGAACAGGCGGGGGAACAGGACGGAGGGGCGGCGGCAGAGGGGACCCCGGGGGAACAGGACGGAGGGGCGGCGGCAGAGGGGACCCCGGGGGAACAGGACGGAGGGGCGGCGGCAGAGGGGACCCCGGGGGAACAGGACTGAGGGGCGGCGGCAGAGGGGACCCCGGGGGAACAGGACGGAGGGGCGGCGGCAGAGGGGACCCCGGCCCGGGAGGAGGGACGGCGGCAGAGGGGACCCCGGCCCGGGAGGAGGGACGGCGGCAGAGGGGACCCCGGCCCGGGAGGAGGGACGGCGGCAGAGGGGACCCCGGCCCGGGAGGAGGGACGGCGGCAGAGGGGACCCCGGCCCGGGAGGAGGGACGGCGGCAGAGGGGACCCCGGCCCGGGAGGAGGGACGGCGGCAGAGGGGACCCCGGGGGAACAGGACGGAGGGGCGGCGGCAGAGAGGACCCCGGGGGAACAGGACGGAGGGGCGGCGGCAGAGGGGACCCCGGCCCGGGAGGAGGGACGGCGGCAGAGGGGACCCCGGGGGAACAGGACGGAGGGGCGGCGGCAGAGGGGACCCCGGCCCGGGAGGAGGGACGGCAGAGGGGACCCCACGCGCACCCAGCAGAGCCACGCGCACCCAGCAGAGCCACGCGCACCCAGCAGAGCCACGCGCACCCAGCAGAGCGTGGGTCTCGCCATTCAGCATTTATGTAACATTTACGTGAAGTTACGATGTAAGTCTCAGCCCGGAGCCGGTATCATGGCATCTGCTGTGGTGCTGGGGGCCCGGAGCTGTGGGGGCTAGGTCTGCCAGTATGGGTGCTGGTGGGGGGCCCGGAGCTGTGGGGGCTAGGCCTGCCAGTATGGGTGCTGGTGGGGGGCCCGGAGCTGTGGGGGCTAGGCCTGCCAGTATGGGTGCTGGTGGGGGGCCCGGAGCTGTGGGGGCTAGGCCTGCCAGTATGGGTGCTGGTGGGGGGCCCGGAGCTGTGGGGGCTAGGCCTGCCAGTATGGGTGCTGGTGGGGGGCCCGGAGCTGTGGGGGTTAGGCCTGCCAGTATGGGTGCTGGTGGGGGGCCCGGAGCTGTGGGGGCTAGGCCTGCCAGTATGGGTGCTGGAGGGGCCCGGGGCTGTGGGGGCTAGGCCTGCCAGTATGGGTGCTGGTGGGGGGCCCGGAGCTGTGGGGGCTAGGCCTGCCAGTATGGGTGCTGGTGGGGCCCGGGGCTGTGGGGGCTAGGCCTGTCAGCATGGGTACTGGTGGGGGGCCCGGGGCTGTGGGGGCTAGGCCTGTCAGTATGGGTGCTGGTGGGGGGCCCGGAGCTGTGGGGGCTAGGCCTGCCAGTATGGGTGCTGGTGGGGCCCGGGGCTGTGGGGGCTAGGCCTGTCAGCATGGGTACTGGTGGGGGGCCCGGAGCTGTGGGGGCTAGGCCTGCCAGTATGGGTGCTGGGGGGGCCCGGAGCTGCGGGGGGCTAGGCCTGCCAGTATGGGTGCTGGGGGCCCGGAGCTGCAGTATGTGAATGTATCGGACCGGCGCAGGTCCCTGTGATGTCAGGAGGCGCCGGCCGGGACCTTCCTCTCACTACATTTAGTCCTCGGACCTGGAAGGGGCCGGAGCCGCCCCTCCCCCGGGGTCAGGATATTTAGGGATGAGACCAGGATGTTGTGTGATTTCCTGAGATTTATGAGCTTCCTCCTGATAAGAGCGAGAGTAATATACAGAGAGAGGAGAGGAGAGGAGAGGAGAGGAGAGGAGAGAGGAGGCCGTGTAATATACAGAGAGAGAGAGGAGAGGAGAGGAGAGGAGAGGAGAGAGGAGGCCGTGTAATATACAGAGAGAGAGAGGAGAGGAGAGGAGAGGAGAGGAGAGAGGAGGCCGTGTAATATACAGAGAGAGAGAGGAGAGGAGAGGAGAGGAGAGGAGAGAGGAGGCCGTGTAATATACAGAGAGAGAGAGGAGAGGAGAGGAGAGGAGAGGAGAGAGGAGGCCGTGTAATATACAGAGAGAGAGAGGAGAGGAGAGGAGAGGAGAGGAGAGAGGAGGCCGTGTAATATACAGAGAGAGAGAGGAGAGGAGAGGAGAGGAGAGGAGAGAGGAGGCCGTGTAATATACAGAGAGAGAGAGGAGAGGAGAGGAGAGGAGGAGAGGAGAGAGGAGGCCGTGTAATATACAGAGAGAGAGAGGAGAGGAGAGGAGAGGAGAGGAGAGGAGAGAGGAGGCCGTGTAATATACAGAGAGAGAGAGGAGAGGAGAGGAGAGGAGAGGAGAGGAGAGAGGAGGCCGTGTAATATACAGAGAGAGAGAGGAGAGGAGAGGAGAGGAGAGGAGAGGAGAGAGGAGGCCGTGTAATATACAGAGAGAGAGAGGAGAGGAGAGGAGAGGAGAGGAGAGGAGAGAGGAGGCCGTGTAATATACAGAGAGAGAGAGGAGAGGAGAGGAGAGGAGAGGAGAGGAGAGAGGAGGCCGTGTAATATACAGAGAGAGAGAGGAGAGGAGAGGAGAGGAGAGGAGAGGAGAGAGGAGGCCGTGTAATATACAGAGAGAGAGAGGAGAGGAGAGGAGAGGAGAGGAGAGGAGAGAGGAGGCCGTGTAATATACAGAGAGAGAGAGGAGAGGAGAGGAGAGGAGAGGAGAGGAGAGAGGAGGCCGTGTAATATACAGAGAGAGAGAGGAGAGGAGAGGAGAGGAGAGGAGAGGAGAGAGGAGGCCGTGTAATATACAGAGAGAGAGAGGAGAGGAGAGGAGAGGAGAGGAGAGGAGAGAGGAGGCCGTGTAATATACAGAGAGAGAGAGGAGAGGAGAGGAGAGGAGAGGAGAGGAGAGAGGAGGCCGTGTAATATACAGAGAGAGAGAGGAGAGGAGAGGAGAGGAGAGGAGAGGAGAGAGGAGGCCGTGTAATATACAGAGAGAGAGAGGAGAGGAGAGGAGAGGAGAGGAGAGGAGAGAGGAGGCCGTGTAATATACAGAGAGAGAGAGGAGAGGAGAGGAGAGGAGAGGAGAGGAGAGAGGAGGCCGTGTAATATACAGAGAGAGAGAGGAGAGGAGAGGAGAGGAGAGGAGAGGAGAGAGGAGGCCGTGTAATATACAGAGAGAGAGAGGAGAGGAGAGGAGAGGAGAGGAGAGGAGAGAGGAGGCCGTGTAATATACAGAGAGAGAGGAGAGGAGAGGAGAGGAGAGGAGAGGAGAGGAGAGAGGAGGCCGTGTAATATACAGAGAGAGAGAGGAGAGGAGAGGAGAGGAGAGGAGAGGAGAGGAGAGGAGAGAGGAGGCCGTGTAATATACAGAGAGAGAGAGGAGAGGAGAGGAGAGGAGAGGAGAGGAGAGGAGAGAGGAGGCCGTGTAATATACAGAGAGAGAGAGGAGAGGAGAGGAGAGGAGAGGAGAGGAGGAGAGGAGAGAGGAGGCCGTGTAATATACAGAGAGAGAGAGGAGAGGAGAGGAGAGGAGAGGAGAGGAGAGGAGAGGAGAGAGGAGGCCGTGTAATATACAGAGAGAGAGAGGAGAGGAGAGGAGAGGAGAGGAGAGGAGAGGAGAGGAGAGAGGAGGCCGTGTAATATACAGAGAGAGAGAGGAGAGGAGAGGAGAGGAGAGGAGAGGAGAGGAGAGGAGAGAGGAGGCCGTGTAATATACAGAGAGAGAGAGGAGAGGAGAGGAGAGGAGAGGAGAGGAGAGGAGAGAGGAGGCCGTGTAATATACAGAGAGAGAGAGGAGAGGAGAGGAGAGGAGAGGAGAGGAGAGGAGAGAGGAGGCCGTGTAATATACAGAGAGAGAGAGGAGAGGAGAGGAGAGGAGAGGAGAGGAGAGGAGAGAGGAGGCCGTGTAATATACAGAGAGAGAGAGGAGAGGAGAGGAGAGGAGAGGAGAGGAGAGGAGAGAGGAGGCCGTGTAATATACAGAGAGAGAGAGGAGAGGAGAGGAGAGGAGAGGAGAGGAGAGGAGAGAGGAGGCCGTGTAATATACAGAGAGAGAGAGGAGAGGAGAGGAGAGGAGAGGAGAGGAGAGGAGAGAGGAGGCCGTGTAATATACAGAGAGAGAGAGGAGAGGAGAGGAGAGGAGAGGAGAGGAGAGGAGAGAGGAGGCCGTGTAATATACAGAGAGAGAGAGGAGAGGAGAGGAGAGGAGAGGAGAGGAGAGGAGAGAGGAGGCCGTGTAATATACAGAGAGAGAGAGGAGAGGAGAGGAGAGGAGAG
>NW_027285232.1:40000-85664 GCF_040894005.1 Engystomops pustulosus | reverse complement strand
TTCAGCGGGGCGAGTAAGGACGGAGTCCCTCCGCTCTCGACACCAGCCTCCGGGCAGCCACGATGAGCCATCGATCCGCCGAGTGGAGAGGCACCTCTGCCCGTGCGGTGGAGTGCCGCCGCGCTCCCTGCACTTACACGCCGCCGCGCGGCGGCTTCAGCGGGCCGAGTAAGGACGGAGTCCCTCCGCTCTCGACACCAGCCTCCGGGCAGCCACGATGAGCCATCGATCCGCCGAGTGGAGAGGCACCTCTGCCCGTGCGGTGGAGTGCCGCCGCGCTCCCTGCATTTGCACGCCGCCGCGCGGCGGCTTCAGCGGGCCGAGTAAGGACGGAGTCCCTCCGCTCTCGACACCAGCCTCCGGGCAGCCACGATGAGCCATCGATCCGCCGAGTGGAGAGGAACCTCTGCCCGTGCGGTGGAGTGCCGCCGCGCTCCCTGCACTTTCACGCCGCCGCGTGGGGGGGGGGGGTGTTTGGACAACTTCGTCTTGAACTAAGGTATTCTCTCGCTGGCTAAGAGAGCGTCGGAGCGGACCTCTGCGCGCCGCCGGCGGCGCCCCCCCCCCCCCCCCACCTTCTCTAATAAACCTCGAGGGGTGCATTACTCGTCGGTGGGCTTAATTTTCGGGGGTGGGCTTAATTTTCGGGGGCGGGCTTAATGCTCGGGGGGCGGGCTTAATGCTCGGGGGGCGGGCTTAAGTCTGGTGGGTTATCGGAAGGTGCCCAGACGGCAGTGGAGCTGCCTGATGGAGGAGCAGGGGGCTTCGCTGCGTGTAGCCGTGTAGCGAGCGCAGTAGAAGGGGGCGCGCGTGTGCCGGCATGCCCCGAGAGCGAGAGCCGGAGAGAGCAGTGTGCCTCCGTCATTGGCGAGAGCCAGCAGGCCCGCGGGCAGCACACAAAGCATAAAGTCATGGATCATTGGGCAAGGGCGGCGAGTGATGCAGAGCATACATAGAGTGCCGTGCAGTGGCAGACATAAGCCGCGTAGAACGTAGGCGCGGAGCAGAAGTGGCCGGAGGATGTCAGAGAGTGTGGCCGGCGAGGGGTGCACCTCTGCGGGCATGCCTCCGACGTCTAGCCCCCGTTGGTCACGGGGGTTCAGCCAAGCACGCGCCGCCGGCCCCGCAGAGCTGGTTCTCGCCTGGAGTGCGAGCCTTGCCCCGTGCATGGACTTCCGAAGTGATGACGTCAGCGGGAGCAGCCGCTCGGCCGTATCCGGCGGCATGTCACTGTTCCCCGGCCAGACTTGGCGGCAAGTCCCGGGGACGAACAAGCCCATGGAAGTAGGGGCTCAGCGGGAGCAGCCAGTTGGCCTATCCGGCCACATGTCACTGTCCCCCGGCCAGACTTGGCGGCAAGTCCCGGGGAGGAACAAGCCCATGGAAGTAGGAGCTCCGACTTCCAAAGTGATGACGTCAGCGGGAGCAGCCGCTCGGCCGTATCCGGCGGCATGTCACTGTTCCCCGGCCAGACTTGGCGGCAAGTCCCGGGGACGAACAAGCCCATGGAAGTAGGGGCTCAGCGGGAGCAGCCAGTTGGCCTATCCGGCCACATGTCACTGTCCCCCGGCCAGACTTGGCGGCAAGTCCCGGGGAGGAACAAGCCCATGGAAGTAGGAGCTCCGACTTCCAAAGCGATGACGTCAGCGGGAGCAGCCGCTCGGCCGTATCCGGCGGCATGTCACTGTTCCCCGGCCAGACTTGGCGGCAAGTCCCGGGGACGAACAAGCCCATGGAAGTAGGGGCTCAGCGGGAGCAGCCAGTTGGCCTATCCGGCCACATGTCACTGTCCCCCGGCCAGACTTGGCGGCAAGTCCCGGGGAGGAACAAGCCCATGGAAGTAGGAGCTCCGACTTCCAAAGCGATGACGTCAGCGGGAGCAGCCGCTCGGCCGTATCCGGCGGCATGTCACTGTTCCCCGGCCAGACTTGGCGGCAAGTCCCGGGGACGAACAAGCCCATGGAAGTAGGGGCTCAGCGGGAGCAGCCAGTTGGCCTATCCGGCCACATGTCACTGTCCCCCGGCCAGACTTGGCGGCAAGTCCCGGGGAGGAACAAGCCCATGGAAGTAGGAGCTCCGACTTCCAAAGCGATGACGTCAGCGGGAGCAGCCGCTCGGCCGTATCCGGCGGCATGTCACTGTTCCCCGGCCAGACTTGGCGGCAAGTCCCGGGGACGAACAAGCCCATGGAAGTAGGGGCTCAGCGGGAGCAGCCAGTTGGCCTATCCGGCCACATGTCACTGTCCCCCGGCCAGACTTGGCGGCAAGTCCCGGGGAGGAACAAGCCCATGGAAGTAGGAGCTCCTACTTCCAAAGCGATGACGTCAGCGGGAGCAGCCGCTCGGCCGTATCCGGCGGCATGTCACTGTTCCCCGGCCAGACTTGGCGGCAAGTCCCGGGGGACGAACAAGCCCATGGAAGTAGGGGCTCAGCGGGAGCAGCCAGTTGGCCTATCCGGCCACATGTCACTGTCCCCCGGCCAGACTTGGCGGCAAGTCCCGGGGAGGAACAAGCCCATGGAAGTAGGAGCTCCTACTTCCAAAGCGATGACGTCAGCGGGAGCAGCCGCTCGGCCGAATCCGGCGGCATGTCACTGTTCCCCGGCCAGACTTGGCGGCAAGTCCCGGGGGACGAACAAGCCCATGGAAGTAGGGGCTCAGCGGGAGCAGCCAGTTGGCCTATCCGGCCACATGTCACTGTCCCCCGGCCAGACTTGGCGGCAAGTCCCGGGGAGGAACAAGCCCATGGAAGTAGGAGCTCCTACTTCCAAAGCGATGACGTCAGCGGGAGAAGCCGCTCGGCCTATCCGGCCACATGTCACTGTCCCCCGGCCACACTTGGCTATAGGTCCCGGGGAGGAATAATGCCCATGGAAGTAGGAGCTCCTACTTCCAAAGGGGCAAGTCAGCGGGAGCAGCCACTTGGCCTATCCGGCCAAGTTTCACTGTTCCCCGGCCACACTTGGCTGTAGGTCCCGGAGAGGAATAATGCCCATGGAAGTAAGAGCTCCTACCTCCAAAGGGGCAAGTCAGCGGGAGAAGCCACTTGGCCTATCCGGCCACATGTCACTGTCCCCCGGCCAAGCTTGGCTGTAGGTCCCGGGGAGGAATAATGCCCATGGAAGTAGGAGCTCCTACTTCCAAAGGGGCAAGTCAGCGGAAGAAGCCACTAGTTCTATCCGGCCAAGAGTCACTGTTCCCCGGCCTTACTTGGCAGTAGGTCCCGGGGAGGAATAATGCCCATGGAAGTAGGAGCTCCTTCTTCCAAAGGGGCAAGTCAGCGGGAGAAGCCACTTGGCCTATCCGGCCAAGAGTCACTGTTCCCCGGCCACTCTTGGCAGTAGGTCCCGGGGAGGAATAATGCCCATGGAAGTAGGAGCTCCTACTTCCAAAGGGGCAAGTCAGCGGGAGAAGCCACTAGTTCTATCCGGCCAAGAGTCACTGTTCCCCGGCTACACTTGGCAGTAGGTCCCGGGGAGGAATAATGCCCATGGAAGTAGGAGCTACTACCTAAAAAGGGTGAAGACACTTGGCTCTAAGTCCCCGAGAGGTATACTGCCCATGGGAGTAAGAGCTCCTACTTCCAAAGGGGCAAGTCAGCGGGAGAAGCCACTTGGCCTACCCGGCCAAGAGTCACTGTTCCCCGGCCACACTTGGCAGTAGGTCCCGGGGAGGAATAATGCCCATGGAAGTAGGAGCTCCTACTTCCAAAGGGGAAAGTCAGCGGGAGAAGCCACTTGGCCTACCCGGCCAAGAGTCACTGTTCCCCGGCCACACTTGGCAGTAGGTCCCGGGGAGGAATAATGCCCATGGAAGTAGGAGCTCCTACTTCCAAAGGGGCAAGTCAGCGGGAGAAGCCACTTGGCCTATCCGGCCACATGTCACTGTCCCCCGGCCACACTTGGCTGTAGGTCCCGGGGAGGAATAATGCCCATGGAAGTAGGAGCTCCTACTTCCAAAGGGGCAAGTCAGCGGAAGAAGCCACTAGTTCTATCCGGCCAAGAGTCACTGTTCCCCGGCCTTACTTGGCAGTAGGTCCCGGGGAGGAATAATGCCCATGGAAGTAGGAGCTCCTACTTCCAAAGGGGCAAGTCAGCGGGAGAAGCCACTTGGCCTATCCGGCCAAGAGTCACTGTTCCCCGGCCACACTTGGCAATAGGTCCCGGGGAGGAATAATGCCCATGGAAGTAGGAGCTCCTACTTCCAAAGGGGCAAGTCAGCGGGAGAAGCCACTAGTTCTATCCGGCCAAGAGTCACTGTTCCCCGGCTACACTTGGCAGTAGGTCCCGGGGAGGAATAATGCCCATGGAAGTAGGAGCTACTACCTCCAAAGGGTGAAGACACTTGGCTCTAAGTCCCCGAGAGGTATACTGCCCATGGGAGTAAGAGCTCCTACTTCCAAAGGGGCAAGTCAGCGGGAGAAGCCACTTGGCCTACCCGGCCAAGAGTCACTGTTCCCCGGCCACACTTGGCAGTAGGTCCCGGGGAGGAATAATGCCCATGGAAGTAGGAGCTCCTACTTCCAAAGGGGCAAGTCAGCGGGAGAAGCCGCTTGGCCTACCCGGCCAAGAGTCACTGTTCCCCGGCCACACTTGGCAGTAGGTCCCGGGGAGGAATAATGCCCATGGAAGTAGGAGCTCCTACTTCCAAAGGGGCAAGTCAGCGGGAGAAGCCACTTGGCCTATCCGGCCAAGAGTCACTGTTCCCCGGCCACACTTGGCAATAGGTCCCGGGGAGGAATAATGCCCATGGAAGTAGGAGCTCCTACTTCCAAAGGGGCAAGTCAGCGGGAGAAGCCACTAGTTCTATCCGGCCAAGAGTCACTGTTCCCCGGCCACACTTGGCAGTAGGTCCCGGGGAGGAATAATGCCCATGGAAGTAGGAGCTACCACCTCCAAAGGGTGAAGACACTTGGCTCTAAGTCCCCGAGAGGTATACTGCCCATGGGAGTAAGAGCTCCTACTTCCAAAGGGGCAAGTCAGCGGGAGAAGCCACTTGGCCTATCCGGCCAAGAGTCACTGTTCCCCGGCCACACTTGGCAGTAGGTCCCGGAGAGGAATAGTGCCCATGGAAGTAGGAGCTCCTACTTCCAAAGGGGCAAGTCAGCGGGAGAAGCCACTTGGCCTACACGGCCAAGAGTCACTGTTCCCCGGCCACACTTGGCAGTAGGTCCCGGGGAGGAATAATGCCCATGGAAGTAGGAGCTACTACCTCCAAAGGGGCAAGTCAGCGGGAGAAGCCACTTGGCCTATCCGGCCAAGAGTCACTGTTCCCCGGCCACTCTTGGCAGTAGGTCCCGGGGAGGAATAATGCCCATGGAAGTAGGAGCTCCTACCTCCAAAGGGGCAAGTCAGCGGGAGAAGCCACTTGGCCTACCCGGCCAAGAGTCACTGTTCCCCGGCCACACTTGGCAGTAGGTCCCGGGGAGGAATAATGCCCATGGAAGTAAGAGCTCCTACTTCCAAAGGGGCAGGTCAGCGGGAGAAGCCACTTGGCCTATCCGGCCACATGTCACTGTCCCCCGGCCAAGCTTGGCTGTAGGTCCCGGGGAGGAATAATGCCCATGGAAGTAGGAGCTCCTACTTCCAAAGGGGCAAGTCAGCGGGAGAAGCCACTTGGCCTATCCGGCCAAGAGTCACTGTTCCCCGGCCACACTTGGCAGTAGGTCCCGGGGAGGAATAATGCCCATGGAAGTAAGAGCTCCTACTTCCAAAGGGGCAGGTCAGCGGGAGAAGCCACTTGGCCTATCCGGCCACATGTCACTGTCCCCCGGCCAAGCTTGGCTGTAGGTCCCGGGGAGGAATAATGCCCATGGAAGTAGGAGCTCCTACTTCCAAAGGGGCAAGTCAGCGGAAGAAGCCACTAGTTCTATCCGGCCAAGAGTCACTGTTCCCCGGCCACACTTGGCAGTAGGTCCCGGGGAGGAATAATGCCCATGGAAGTAGGAGCTCCTACTTCCAAAGGGGCAAGTCAGCGGGAGAAGCCACTTGGCCTATCCGGCCAAGAGTCACTGTTCCCCGGCCACACTTGGCAGTAGGTCCCGGGGAGGAATAATGCCCATGGAAGTAGGAGCTCCTACTTCCAAAGGGGCAAGTCAGCGGGAGAAGCCACTTGGCCTACCCGGCCAAGAGTCACTGTTCCCCGGCCACACTTGGCAGTAGGTCCCGGGGAGGAATAATGCCCATGGAAGTAGGAGCTCCTACCTCCAAAGGGGCAAGTCAGCGGGAGAAGCCACTTGGCCTATCCGGCCAAGAGTCACTGTTCCCCGGCCACACTTGGCAGTAGGTCCCGGGGAGGAATAATGCCCATGGAAGTAAGAGCTCCTACTTCCAAAGGGGCAAGTCAGCGGGAGAAGCCACTTGGCCTATCCGGCCACATGTCACTGTCCCCCGGCCAAGCTTGGCTGTAGGTCCCGGGGAGGAATAATGCCCATGGAAGTAGGAGCTCCTACTTCCAAAGGGGCAAGTCAGCGGAAGAAGCCACTAGTTCTATCCGGCCAAGAGTCACTGTTCCCCGGCCACACTTGGCAGTAGGTCCCGGGGAGGAATAATGCCCATGGAAGTAGGAGCTCCTACTTCCAAAGGGGCAAGTCAGCGGGAGAAGCCACTTGGCCTATCCGGCCAAGAGTCACTGTTCCCCGGCCACACTTGGCAGTAGGTCCCGGGGAGGAATAATGCCCATGGAAGTAGGAGCTCCTACTTCCAAAGGGGCAAGTCAGCGGGAGAAGCCACTAGTTCTATCCGGCCAAGAGTCACTGTTCCCCGGCAACACTTGGCAGTAGGTCCCGGGGAGGAATAATGCCCATGGAAGTAGGAGCTACTACCTCCAAAGGGTGAAGACACTTGGCTCTAAGTCCCCGAGAGGTATACTGCCCATGGGAGTAAGAGCTCCTACTTCCAAAGGGGCAAGTCAGCGGGAGAAGCCACTTGGCCTATCCGGCCAAGAGTCACTGTTCCCCGGCCACACTTGGCAGTAGGTCCCGGGGAGGAATAATGCCCATGGAAGTAGGAGCTCCTACTTCCAAAGGGGCAAGTCAGCGGGAGAAGCCACTTGGGCTATCCGGCCACATGTCACTGTCCCCCGGCCACACTTGGCAGTAGGTCCCGGGGAGGAATAATGCCCATGGAAGTAAGAGCTCCTACTTCCAAAGGGGCAAGTCAGCGGGAGAAGCCACTTGGCCTAACCGGCCACATGTCACTGTCCCCCGGCCACACTTGGCAGTAGGTCCCGGGGAGGAATAATGCCCATGGAAGTAAGAGCTCCTACTTCCAAAGGGGCAAGTCAGCGGGAGCAGCCACTTGGCCTATCCGGCCAAGAGTCACTGTTCCCCGGCCACACTTGGTAGTAGGTCCCGGGGAGGAATAATGCCCATGGAAGTAGGAGCTCCTACTTCCAAAGGGGCAAGTCAGCGGGAGCAGCCACTTGGCCTATCCGTCCAAGAGTCACTGTTCCCCGGCCACACTTGGCTGTAGGTCCCGGGGAGGAATAATGCCCATGGAAGTAAGAGCTCCTACTTCCAAAGGGGCAAGTCAGCGGGAGAAGCCACTTGGCCTATCCGGCCACATGTCACTGTCCCCCGGCCACACTTGGCAGTAGGTCCCGGGGAGGAATAATGCCCATGGAAGTAGGAGCTACTACCTCCAAAGAGTGAAGACACTTGGCTGTAAGTCCCCGAGAGGTATAGTGCCCATGGAAGTAAGAGCTCCTACTTCCAAAGGGGCAAGTCAGCGGGAGAAGCCACTTGGCCTATCCGGCCAAGAGTCACTGTTCCCCGGCCACACTTGGCAGTAGGTCCCGGGGAGGAATAATGCCCATGGAAGTAGGAGCTCCTACTTCCAAAGGGGCAAGTCAGCGGGAGAAGCCACTTGGCCTATCCGGCCACATGTCACTGTCCCCCGGCCACTCTTGGCAGTAGGTCCCGGGGAGGAATAATGCCCATGGAAGTAGGAGCTCCTACTTCCAAAGGGGCAAGTCAGCGGGAGAAGCCACTTGGCCTATCCGGCCACATGTCACTGTCCCCCGGCCACTCTTGGCAGTAGGTCCCGGGGAGGAATAATGCCCATGGAAGTAGGAGCTCCTACTTCCAAAGGGGCAAGTCAGCGGGAGAAGCCACTTGGCCTACCCAGGCAAGAGTCACTGTTCCCCGGCCACACTTGGCAGTAGGTCCCGGGGAGGAATAATGCCCATGGAAGTAGGAGCTCCTACTTCCAAAGGGTCAAGTCAGCGGGAGAAGCCACTTGGCCTATCCGGCCAAGAGTCACTGTTCCCCGGTCACACTTGGCAGTAGGTCCCGGGGAGGAATAATGCCCATGGAAGTAGGAGCTCCTACTTCCAAAGGGGCAAGTCAGCGGGAGAAGTGACTTGGCCTATCCGAACAAGAGTCACTGTTCCCCGGCCACACTTGGCAGGAGGTCCCGGGGAGGAATAATGCCCATGGAAGTAGGAGCTACTACCTCCAAAGGGTGAAGACACTTGGCTCTAAGTCCCCGAGAGGTATAGTGCCCATGGAAGTAGGAGCTCCTACTTCCAAAGGGGCAAGTCAGCGGGAGAAGCAACTTGGCCTATCCGGCCAAGAGTCACTGTTCCCCGGCCACACTTGGCAGGAGGTCCCGGGGAGGAATAATGCCCATGGAAGTAGGAGCTCCTACTTCCAAAGGGTCAAGTCAGCGGGAGAAGCCACTTGGCCTATCCGGCCAAGAGTCACTGTTCCCCGGCCACACTTGGCAGTAGGTCCCGGGGAGGAATAATGCCCATGGAAGTAGGAGCTCCTACTTCCAAAGGGGAAAGTAAGCGGGAGAAGCAACTTGGCCTATCCGGCCAAGAGTCACTGTTCCCCGGCCACACTTGGCAGTAGGTCCCGGGGAGGAATAATGCCCATGGAAGTAGGAGCTCCTACTTCCAAAGGGGCAAGTCAGCGGGAGAAGCCACTTGGCCTATCCGGCCAAGAGTCACTGTTCCCCGGCCACACTTGGCAGGAGGTCCCGGGGAGGAATAATGCCCATGGAAGTAGGAGCTCCTACTTCCAAAGGGGCAAGTCAGCGGGAGAAGCCACTTGGGCTATCCGGCCACATGTCACTGTCCCCCGGCAACACTTGGCAGTAGGTCCCGGGGAGGAATAATGCCCATGGAAGTAAGAGCTCCTACTTCCAAAGGGGCAAGTCAGCGGGAGAAGCCACTTGGCCTATCCGGCCACATGTCACTGTCCCCCGGCCACACTTGGCAGTAGGTCCCGGGGAGGAATAATGCCCATGGAAGTAAGAGCTCCTACTTCCAAAGGGGCAAGTCAGCGGGAGCAGCCACTTGGCCTATCCGGCCAAGAGTCACTGTTCCCCGGCCACACTTGGCAGTAGGTCCCGGGGAGGAATAATGCCCATGGAAGTAGGAGCTCCTACTTCCAAAGGGGCAAGTCAGCGGGAGCAGCCACTTGGCCTATCCGTCCAAGAGTCACTGTTCCCCGGCCACACTTGGCTGTAGGTCCCGGGGAGGAATAATGCCCATGGAAGTAAGAGCTCCTACTTCCAAAGGGGCAAGTCAGCGGGAGAAGCCACTTGGCCTATCCGGCCACATGTCACTGTCCCCCGGCCACACTTGGCAGTAGGTCCCGGGGAGGAATAATGCCCATGGAAGTAGGAGCTACTACCTCCAAAGGGTGAAGACACTTGGCTCTAAGTCCTCGAGAGGTATACTGCCCATGGAAGTAAGAGCTCCTACTTCCATAGGGGCAAGTCAGCGGGAGAAGCCACTTGGCCTATCCGGCCACATGTCACTGTCCCCCGGCCAAGCTTGGCTGTAGGTCCCGGGGAGGAATAATGCCCATGGAAGTAGGAGCTCCTACTTCCAAAGGGGCAAGTCAGCGGAAGAAGCCACTAGTTCTATCCGGCCAAGAGTCACTGTTCCCCGGCCACACTTGGCAGTAGGTCCCGGGGAGGAATAATGCCCATGGAAGTAGGAGCTCCTACTTCCAAAGGGGCAAGTCAGCGGGAGAAGCCACTTGGCCTACCCAGGCAAGAGTCACTGTTCCCCGGCCACACTTGGCAGTAGGTCCCGGGGAGGAATAATGCCCATGGAAGTAGGAGCTCCTACTTCCAAAGGGGCAAGTCAGCGGGAGAAGCCACTTGGCCTATCCGGCCAAGAGTCACTGTTCCCCGGCCACACTTGGCAGTAGGTCCCGGGGAGGAATAATGACCATGGAAGTAAGAGCTCCTACTTCCAAAGGGGCAAGTCAGCGGGAGAAGCCACTTGGCCTATCCGGCCAAGAGTCACTGTTCCCCGGCCACACTTGGCAGTAGGTCCCGGGGAGGAATAATGCCCATGGAAGTAAGAGCTCCTACTTCCATAGGGGCAAGTCAGCGGGAGAAGCCACTTGGCCTATCCGGCCAAGAGTCACTGTTCCCCGGCCACACTTGGCAGTAGGTCCCGGGGAGGAATAATGCCCATGGAAGTAGGAGCTCACTTGGCTCTAAGTCTTCGAGAGGTATAATGCCCATGGAAGTAAGAGCTCCTACTTCCAAAGGGGCAAGTCAGCGGGAGAAGCCACTTCGCCTACCCGGCCAAGTGTCACTGTCCCCCGGCCAGACTTGGCGGCAAGTCCCGGGGAGGAATAATGCCCATGGAAGTAGGAGCTCCTACTTCCGAAGGGGCAAGTCAGCGGGAGAAGCCACTTCGCCTACCCGGCCAAGTGTCACTGTCCCCCGGCCAGACTTGGCGGCAAGTCCCGGGGAGGAATAATGCCCATGGAAGTAGGAGCTCACTTGGCTCTAAGTCTTCGAGAGGTATAATGCCCATGGAAGTAAGAGCTCCTACTTCCAAAGGGGCAAGTCAGCGGGAGAAGCCACTTCGCCTACCCGGCCAAGTGTCACTGTCCCCCGGCCAGACTTGGCGGCAAGTCCCGGGGAGGAATAATGCCCATGGAAGTAGGAGCTCCTACTTCCAAAGGGGCAAGTCAGCGGGAGCAGCCACTTGGCCTATCCGGCCAAGAGTCACTGTTCCCCGGCCACACTTGGCAGTAGGTCCCGGGGAGGAATAATGCCCATGGAAGTAGGAGCTCCTACTTCCAAAGGGGCAAGTCAGCGGGAGCAGCCACTTGGCCTATCCGTCCAAGAGTCACTGTTCCCCGGCCACACTTGGCTGTAGGTCCCGGGGAGGAATAATGCCCATGGAAGTAAGAGCTCCTACTTCCAAAGGGGCAAGTCAGCGGGAGAAGCCACTTGGCCTATCCGGCCACATGTCACTGTCCCCCGGCCACACTTGGCAGTAGGTCCCGGGGAGGAATAATGCCCATGGAAGTAGGAGCTACTACCTCCAAAGAGTGAAGACACTTGGCTCTAAGTCCACGAGAGGTATAGTGCCCATGGAAGTAAGAGCTCCTACTTCCAAAGGGTCAAGTCAGCGGGAGAAGCCACTTGGCCTATCCGGCCAAGAGTCACTGTTCCCCGGCCACACTTGGCAGTAGGTCCCGGAGAGGAATAATGCCCATGGAAGTAGGAGCTCCTACTTCCAAAGGGGCAAGTCAGCGGGAGAAGCCACTTGGCATATACGGCCAAGAGTCACTGTTCCCCGGCCACACTTGGCAGTAGGTCCCGGGGAGGAATAATGCCCATGGAAGTAGGAGCTCCTACTTCCAAAGGGGCAAGTCAGCGGGAGAAGCCACTTGGCCTATCCGGCCACATGTCACTGTCCCCCGGCCACTCTTGGCAGTAGGTCCCGGGGAGGAATAATGCCCATGGAAGTAGGAGCTCCTACTTCCAAAGGGGCAAGTCAGCGGGAGAAGCCACTTGGCCTACCCAGGCAAGAGTCACTGTTCCCCGGCCACACTTGGCAGTAGGTCCCGGGGAGGAATAATGCCCATGGAAGTAGGAGCTCCTACTTCCAAAGGGTCAAGTCAGCGGGAGAAGCCACTTGGCCTATCCGGCCAAGAGTCACTGTTCCCCGGCCACACTTGGCAGTAGGTCCCGGGGAGGAATAATGCCCATGGAAGTAGGAGCTCCTACTTCCAAAGGGGCAAGTCAGCGGGAGAAGCCACTTGGCCTATCCGAACAAGAGTCACTGTTCCCCGGCCACACTTGGCAGGAGGTCCCGGGGAGGAATAATGCCCATGGAAGTAGGAGCTACTACCTCCAAAGGGTGAAGACACTTGGCTCTAAGTCCCCGAGAGGTATAGTGCCCATGGAAGTAGGAGCTCCTACTTCCAAAGGGGCAAGTCAGCGGGAGAAGCAACTTGGCCTATCCGGCCAAGAGTCACTGTTCCCCGGCCACACTTGGCAGGAGGTCCCGGGGAGGAATAATGCCCATGGAAGTAGGAGCTCCTACTTCCAAAGGGTCAAGTCAGCGGGAGAAGCCACTTGGCCTATCCGGCCAAGAGTCACTGTTCCCCGGCCACACTTGGCAGTAGGTCCCGGGGAGGAATAATGCCCATGGAAGTAGGAGCTCCTACTTCCAAAGGGGAAAGTAAGCGGGAGAAGCCACTTGGCCTATCCGGCCAAGAGTCACTGTTCCCCGGCCACACTTGGCAGTAGGTCCCGGGGAGGAATAATGCCCATGGAAGTAGGAGCTCCTACTTCCAAAGGGGAAAGTAAGCGGGAGAAGCAACTTGGCCTATCCGGCCAAGAGTCACTGTTCCCCGGCCACACTTGGCAGTAGGTCCCGGGGAGGAATAATGCCCATGGAAGTAGGAGCTCCTACTTCCAAAGGGGCAAGTCAGCGGGAGAAGCCACTTGGCCTATCCGGCCAAGAGTCACTGTTCCCCGGCCACACTTGGCAGGAGGTCCCGGGGAGGAATAATGCCCATGGAAGTAGGAGCTCCTACTTCCAAAGGGGCAAGTCAGCGGGAGAAGCCACTTGGGCTATCCGGCCACATGTCACTGTCCCCCGGCAACACTTGGCAGTAGGTCCCGGGGAGGAATAATGCCCATGGAAGTAAGAGCTCCTACTTCCAAAGGGGCAAGTCAGCGGGAGAAGCCACTTGGCCTATCCGGCCACATGTCACTGTCCCCCGGCCACACTTGGCAGTAGGTCCCGGGGAGGAATAATGCCCATGGAAGTAAGAGCTCCTACTTCCAAAGGGGCAAGTCAGCGGGAGCAGCCACTTGGCCTATCCGGCCAAGAGTCACTGTTCCCCGGCCACACTTGGCAGTAGGTCCCGGGGAGGAATAATGCCCATGGAAGTAGGAGCTCCTACTTCCAAAGGGGCAAGTCAGCGGGAGCAGCCACTTGGCCTATCCGTCCAAGAGTCACTGTTCCCCGGCCACACTTGGCTGTAGGTCCCGGGGAGGAATAATGCCCATGGAAGTAAGAGCTCCTACTTCCAAAGGGGCAAGTCAGCGGGAGAAGCCACTTGGCCTATCCGGCCACATGTCACTGTCCCCCGGCCACACTTGGCAGTAGGTCCCGGGGAGGAATAATGCCCATGGAAGTAGGAGCTACTACCTCCAAAGGGTGAAGACACTTGGCTCTAAGTCCTCGAGAGGTATACTGCCCATGGAAGTAAGAGCTCCTACTTCCATAGGGGCAAGTCAGCGGGAGAAGCCACTTGGCCTATCCGGCCACATGTCACTGTCCCCCGGCCAAGCTTGGCTGTAGGTCCCGGGGAGGAATAATGCCCATGGAAGTAGGAGCTCCTACTTCCAAAGGGGCAAGTCAGCGGAAGAAGCCACTAGTTCTATCCGGCCAAGAGTCACTGTTCCCCGGCCACACTTGGCAGTAGGTCCCGGGGAGGAATAATGCCCATGGAAGTAGGAGCTCCTACTTCCAAAGGGGCAAGTCAGCGGGAGAAGCCACTTGGCCTACCCAGGCAAGAGTCACTGTTCCCCGGCCACACTTGGCAGTAGGTCCCGGGGAGGAATAATGCCCATGGAAGTAGGAGCTCCTACTTCCAAAGGGGCAAGTCAGCGGGAGAAGCCACTTGGCCTATCCGGCCAAGAGTCACTGTTCCCCGGCCACACTTGGCAGTAGGTCCCGGGGAGGAATAATGACCATGGAAGTAAGAGCTCCTACTTCCAAAGGGGCAAGTCAGCGGGAGAAGCCACTTGGCCTATCCGGCCAAGAGTCACTGTTCCCCGGCCACACTTGGCAGTAGGTCCCGGGGAGGAATAATGCCCATGGAAGTAAGAGCTCCTACTTCCATAGGGGCAAGTCAGCGGGAGAAGCCACTTGGCCTATCCGGCCAAGAGTCACTCTTCCCCGGCTACACTTGGCAGTAGGTCCCGGGGAGGAATAATGACCATGGAAGTAAGAGCTCCTACTTCCAAAGGGGCAAGTCAGCGGGAGAAGCCACTTGGCCTATCCGGCCAAGAGTCACTGTTCCCCGGCCACACTTGGCAGTAGGTCCCGGGGAGGAATAATGCCCATGGAAGTAAGAGCTCCTACTTCCAAAGGGGCAAGTCAGCGGGAGAAGCCACTTGGCCTATCCGGCCAAGAGTCACTGTTCCCCGGCCACACTTGGCAGTAGGTCCCGGGGAGGAATAATGCCCATGGAAGTAGGAGCTCCTACTTCCAAAGGGGCAAGTCAGCGGGAGAAGCCACTTGGCCTATCCGGCAAAGAGTCACTGTTCCCCGGCTACACTTGGCAGTAGGTCCCGGGGAGGAATAATGACCATGGAAGTAAGAGCTCCTACTTCCAAAGGGGCAAGTCAGCGGGAGAAGCCACTTGGCCTATCCGGCCAAGAGTCACTGTTCCCCGGCCACACTTGGCAGTAGGTCCCGGGGAGGAATAATGCCCATGGAAGTAAGAGCTCCTACTTCCAAAGGGGCAAGTCAGCGGGAGAAGCCACTTGGCCTATCCGGCCAAGAGTCACTGTTCCCCGGCCACACTTGGCAGTAGGTCCCGGGGAGGAATAATGCCCATGGAAGTAGGAGCTCCTACTTCCAAAGGGGCAAGTCAGCGGGAGAAGCCACTTGGCCTATCCGGCCAGGAGTCACTGTTCCCCGGCCACTCTTGGCTGTAGGTCCCGGGGAGGAATAATGCCCATGGAAGTAAGAGCTCCTACTTCCAAAGGGGCAAGTCAGCGGGAGAAGCCACTTGGCCTATCCGGCCACATGTCACTGTCCCCCGGCCACACTTGGCAGTAGGTCCCGGGGAGGAATAATGCCCATGGAAGTAGGAGCTACTACCTCCAAAGGGTGAAGACACTTGGCTCTAAGTCCTCGAGAGGTATACTGCCCATGGAAGTAAGAGCTCCTACTTCCATAGGGGCAAGTCAGCGGGAGAAGCCACTTGGCCTATCCGGCCACATGTCACTGTCCCCCGGCCAAGCTTGGCTGTAGGTCCCGGGGAGGAATAATGCCCATGGAAGTAGGAGCTCCTACTTCCAAAGGGGCAAGTCAGCGGAAGAAGCCACTAGTTCTATCCGGCCAAGAGTCACTGTTCCCCGGCCACACTTGGCAGTAGGTCCCGGGGAGGAATAATGCCCATGGAAGTAGGAGCTCCTACTTCCAAAGGGGCAAGTCAGCGGGAGAAGCCACTTGGCCTACCCAGGCAAGAGTCACTGTTCCCCGGCCACACTTGGCAGTAGGTCCCGGGGAGGAATAATGCCCATGGAAGTAGGAGCTCCTACTTCCAAAGGGGCAAGTCAGCGGGAGAAGCCACTTGGCCTATCCGGCCAAGAGTCACTGTTCCCCGGCCACACTTGGCAGTAGGTCCCGGGGAGGAATAATGACCATGGAAGTAAGAGCTCCTACTTCCAAAGGGGCAAGTCAGCGGGAGAAGCCACTTGGCCTATCCGGCCAAGAGTCACTGTTCCCCGGCCACACTTGGCAGTAGGTCCCGGGGAGGAATAATGCCCATGGAAGTAAGAGCTCCTACTTCCATAGGGGCAAGTCAGCGGGAGAAGCCACTTGGCCTATCCGGCCAAGAGTCACTCTTCCCCGGCTACACTTGGCAGTAGGTCCCGGGGAGGAATAATGACCATGGAAGTAAGAGCTCCTACTTCCAAAGGGGCAAGTCAGCGGGAGAAGCCACTTGGCCTACCCGGCCAAGAGTCACTGTTCCCCGGCCACACTTGGCAGTAGGTCCCGGGGAGGAATAATGCCCATGGAAGTAAGAGCTCCTACTTCCAAAGGGGCAAGTCAGCGGGAGAAGCCACTTGGCCTATCCGGCCAAGAGTCACTGTTCCCCGGCCACACTTGGCAGTAGGTCCCGGGGAGGAATAATGCCCATGGAAGTAGGAGCTCCTACTTCCAAAGGGGCAAGTCAGCGGGAGAAGCCACTTGGCCTATCCGGCAAAGAGTCACTGTTCCCCGGCTACACTTGGCAGTAGGTCCCGGGGAGGAATAATGACCATGGAAGTAAGAGCTCCTACTTCCAAAGGGGCAAGTCAGCGGGAGAAGCCACTTGGCCTATCCGGCCAAGAGTCACTGTTCCCCGGCCACACTTGGCAGTAGGTCCCGGGGAGGAATAATGCCCATGGAAGTAAGAGCTCCTACTTCCAAAGGGGCAAGTCAGCGGGAGAAGCCACTTGGCCTATCCGGCCAAGAGTCACTGTTCCCCGGCCACACTTGGCAGTAGGTCCCGGGGAGGAATAATGCCCATGGAAGTAGGAGCTCCTACTTCCAAAGGGGCAAGTCAGCGGGAGAAGCCACTTGGCCTATCCGGCCAGGAGTCACTGTTCCCCGGCCACTCTTGGCTGTAGGTCCCGGGGAGGAATAATGCCCATGGAAGTAGGAGCTACTACCTCCAAAGGGGCAAGTCAGCGGGAGAAGCCACTTGGCCTATCCGGCCAAGAGTCACTGTTCCCCGGCCACACTTGGCAGTATGTCCCGGGGAGGAATAATGCCCATGGAAGTAGGAGCTACTACCTCCAAAGGGTGAAGACACTTGGCTCTAAGTCCCCGAGAGGTATACTGCCCATGGAAGTAAGAGCTCCTACTTCCATAGGGGCAAGTCAGCGGGAGAAGCCACTTGGCCTAACCGGCCAAGAGTCACTGTTCCCCGGCCACACTTGGCCGTAGGTCCCGGGGAGGAATAATGCCCATGGAAGTAGGAGCTCCTACTTCCAAAGGGGCAAGTCAGCGGGAGAAGCCACTCGGCCTATCCGGCCAAGAGTCACTGTTCCCCGGCCACACTTGGCAGTAGGTCCCGGGGAGGAATAATGCCCATGGAAGTAGGAGCTACTACTTCCAAAGGGGCAAGTCAGCGGGAGAAGCCACTTGGCCTATCCGGCCACATGTCACTGTTCCCCGGCCACACTTGGCAGTAGGTCCCGGGGAGGAATAATGCCCATGGAAGTAGGAGCTCCTACTTCCAAAGGGGCAAGTCAGCGGGAGAAGCCACTTGGCCTATCCGGCCAAGAGTCACTGTTCCCCGGCCACACTTGGCAGTAGGTCCCGGGGAGGAATAATGCCCATGGAAGTAGGAGCTCCTACTTCCAAAGGGGCAAGTCAGCGGGAGAAGCCACTAGTTCTATCCGGCCAAGAGTCACTGTTCCCCGGCCACACTTGGCAGTAGGTCCCGGGGAGGAATAATGCCCATGGAAGTAGGAGCTCACTTGGCTCTAAGTCTTCGAGAGGTATAATGCCCATGGAAGTAAGAGCTCCTACTTCCAAAGGGGCAAGTCAGCGGGAGAAGCCACTTCGCCTACCCGGCCAAGTGTCACTGTCCCCCGGCCAGACTTGGCGGCAAGTCCCGGGGAGGAATAATGCCCATGGAAGTAGGAGCTCCTACTTCCAAAGGGGCAAGTCAGCGGGAGAAGCCACTTCGCCTACCCGGCCAAGTGTCACTGTCCCCCGGCCAGACTTGGCGGCAAGTCCCGGGGAGGAATAATGCCCATGGAAGTAGGAGCTCCTACTTCCAAAGGGGCAAGTCAGCGGGAGAAGCCACTTCGCCTACCCGGCCAAGTGTCACTGTCCCCCGGCCAGACTTGGCGGCAAGTCCCGGGGAGGAATAATGCCCATGGAAGTAGGAGCTCACTTGGCTCTAAGTCTTCGAGAGGTATAATGCCCATGGAAGTAAGAGCTCCTACTTCCAAAGGGGCAAGTCAGCGGGAGAAGCCACTTCGCCTACCCGGCCAAGTGTCACTGTCCCCCGGCCAGACTTGGCGGCAAGTCCCGGGGAGGAATAATGCCCATGGAAGTAGGAGCTCCTACTTCCAAAGGGGCAAGTCAGCGGGAGAAGCCACTTCGCCTACCCGGCCAAGTGTCACTGTCCCCCGGCCAGACTTGGCGGCAAGTCCCGGGGAGGAATAATGCCCATGGAAGTAGGAGCTCCTACTTCCAAAGGGGCAAGTCAGCGGGAGAAGCCACTTCGCCTACCCGGCCAAGTGTCACTGTCCCCCGGCCAGACTTGGCGGCAAGTCCCGGGGAGGAATAATGCCCATGGAAGTAGGAGCTCCTACTTCCAAAGGGGCAAGTCAGCGGGAGAAGCCACTTCGCCTACCCGGCCAAGTGTCACTGTCCCCCGGCCAGACTTGGCGGCAAGTCCCGGGGAGGAATAATGCCCATGGAAGTAGGAGCTCACTTGGCTCTAAGTCTTCGAGAGGTATAATGCCCATGGAAGTAAGAGCTCCTACTTCCAAAGGGGCAAGTCAGCGGGAGAAGCCACTTCGCCTACCCGGCCAAGTGTCACTGTCCCCCGGCCAGACTTGGCGGGAAGTCCCGGGGAGGAATAATGCCCATGGAAGTAGGAGCTCCTACTTCCAAAGGGGCAAGTCAGCGGGAGAAGCCACTTCGCCTACCCGGCCAAGTGTCACTGTCCCCCGGCCAGACTTGGCGGCAAGTCCCGGGGAGGAATAATGCCCATGGAAGTAGGAGCTCCTACTTCCAAAGGGGCAAGTCAGCGGGAGAAGCCACTTCGCCTACCCGGCCAAGTGTCACTGTCCCCCGGCCAGACTTGGCGGCAAGTCCCGGGGAGGAATAATGCCCATGGAAGTAGGAGCTCACTTGGCTCTAAGTCTTCGAGAGGTATAATGCCCATGGAAGTAAGAGCTCCTACTTCCAAAGGGGCAAGTCAGCGGGAGAAGCCACTTCGCCTACCCGGCCAAGTGTCACTGTCCCCCGGCCAGACTTGGCGGCAAGTCCCGGGGAGGAATAATGCCCATGGAAGTAGGAGCTCACTTGGCTCTAAGTCTTCGAGAGGTATAATGCCCATGGAAGTAAGAGCTCCTACTTCCAAAGGGGCAAGTCAGCGGGAGAAGCCACTTCGCCTACCCGGCCAAGTGTCACTGTCCCCCGGCCAGACTTGGCGGCAAGTCCCGGGGAGGAATAATGCCCATGGAAGTAGGAGCTCCTACTTCCAAAGGGGCAAGTCAGCGGGAGAAGCCACTTCGCCTACCCGGCCAAGTGTCACTGTCCCCCGGCCAGACTTGGCGGCAAGTCCCGGGGAGGAATAATGCCCATGGAAGTAGGAGCTCCTACTTCCAAAGGGGCAAGTCAGCGGGAGAAGCCACTTCGCCTACCCGGCCAAGTGTCACTGTCCCCCGGCCAGACTTGGCGGCAAGTCCCGGGGAGGAATAATGCCCATGGAAGTAGGAGCTCCTACTTCCAAAGGGGCAAGTCAGCGGGAGAAGCCACTTCGCCTACCCGGCCAAGTGTCACTGTCCCCCGGCCAGACTTGGCGGCAAGTCCCGGGGAGGAATAATGCCCATGGAAGTAGGAGCTCACTTGGCTCTAAGTCTTCGAGAGGTATAATGCCCATGGAAGTAAGAGCTCCTACTTCCAAAGGGGCAAGTCAGCGGGAGAAGCCACTTCGCCTACCCGGCCAAGTGTCACTGTCCCCCGGCCAGACTTGGCGGGAAGTCCCGGGGAGGAATAATGCCCATGGAAGTAGGAGCTCCTACTTCCAAAGGGGCAAGTCAGCGGGAGAAGCCACTTCGCCTACCCGGCCAAGTGTCACTGTCCCCCGGCCAGACTTGGCGGCAAGTCCCGGGGAGGAATAATGCCCATGGAAGTAGGAGCTCCTACTTCCAAAGGGGCAAGTCAGCGGGAGAAGCCACTTCGCCTACCCGGCCAAGTGTCACTGTCCCCCGGCCAGACTTGGCGGCAAGTCCCGGGGAGGAATAATGCCCATGGAAGTAGGAGCTCCTACTTCCAAAGGGGCAAGTCAGCGGGAGAAGCCACTTCGCCTACCCGGCCAAGTGTCACTGTCCCCCGGCCAGACTTGGCGGCAAGTCCCGGGGAGGAATAATGCCCATGGAAGTAGGAGCTCACTTGGCTCTAAGTCTTCGAGAGGTATAATGCCCATGGAAGTAAGAGCTCCTACTTCCAAAGGGGCAAGTCAGCGGGAGAAGCCACTTCGCCTACCCGGCCAAGTGTCACTGTCCCCCGGCCAGACTTGGCGGGAAGTCCCGGGGAGGAATAATGCCCATGGAAGTAGGAGCTCCTACTTCCAAAGGGGCAAGTCAGCGGGAGAAGCCACTTCGCCTACCCGGCCAAGTGTCACTGTCCCCCGGCCAGACTTGGCGGCAAGTCCCGGGGAGGAATAATGCCCATGGAAGTAGGAGCTCCTACTTCCAAAGGGGCAAGTCAGCGGGAGAAGCCACTTCGCCTACCCGGCCAAGTGTCACTGTCCCCCGGCCAGACTTGGCGGCAAGTCCCGGGGAGGAATAATGCCCATGGAAGTAGGAGCTCACTTGGCTCTAAGTCTTCGAGAGGTATAATGCCCATGGAAGTAAGAGCTCCTACTTCCAAAGGGGCAAGTCAGCGGGAGAAGCCACTTCGCCTACCCGGCCAAGTGTCACTGTCCCCCGGCCAGACTTGGCGGCAAGTCCCGGGGAGGAATAATGCCCATGGAAGTAGGAGCTCCTACTTCCAAAGGGGCAAGTCAGCGGGAGAAGCCACTTCGCCTACCCGGCCAAGTGTCACTGTCCCCCGGCCAGACTTGGCGGCAAGTCCCGGGGAGGAATAATGCCCATGGAAGTAGGAGCTCCTACTTCCAAAGGGGCAAGTCAGCGGGAGAAGCCACTTGGCCTATCCGGCCAAGAGTCACTGTTCCCCGGCCACACTTGGCAGGAGGTCCCGGGGAGGAATAATGCCCATGGAAGTAGGAGCTCCTACTTCCAAAGGGGCAAGTCAGCGGGAGAAGCCACTTGGCCTATCCGGCCAAGAGTCACTGTTCCCCGGCCACACTTGGCAGTAGGTCCCGGGGAGGAATAATGCCCATGGAAGTAGGAGCTCCTACTTCCAAAGGGGCAAGTCAGCGGGAGAAGCCACTTGGCCTATCCGGCCAAGAGTCACTGTCCCCCGGCCACACTTGGCAGTAGGTCCCGGGGAGGAATAATGCCCATGGAAGTAGGAGCTCCTACTTCCAAAGGGTCAAGTCAGCGGGAGAAGCCACTTGGCCTATCCGGCCAAGAGTCACTGTTCCCCGGCCACACTTGGCAGTAGGTCCCGGGGAGGAATAATGCCCATGGAAGTAGGAGCTCCTACTTCCAAAGGGGAAAGTAAGCGGGAGAAGCCACTTGGCCTATCCGGCCAAGAGTCACTGTTCCCCGGCCACACTTGGCAGTAGGTCCCGGGGAGGAATAATGCCCATGGAAGTAGGAGCTCCTACTTCCAAAGGGGCAAGTCAGCGGGAGAAGCCACTTGGCCTATACGGCCAAGAGTCACTGTTCCCCGGCCACACTTGGCAGGAGGTCCCGGGGAGGAATAATGCCCATGGAAGTAGGAGCTCCTACTTCCAAAGGGGCAAGTCAGCGGGAGAAGCCACTTGGCCTATCCGGCCAAGAGTCACTGTTCCCCGGCCACACTTGGCAGTAGGTCCCGGGGAGGAATAATGCCCATGGAAGTAGGAGCTCCTACTTCCAAAGGGGCAAGTCAGCGGGAGAAGCCACTTGGCCTATCCGGCCAAGAGTCACTGTCCCCCGGCCACACTTGGCAGTAGGTCCCGGGGAGGAATAATGCCCATGGAAGTAGGAGCTCCTACTTCCAAAGGGGCAAGTCAGCGGGAGAAGCCACTTCGCCTACCCGGCCAAGTGTCACTGTCCCCCGGCCAGACTTGGCGGCAAGTCCCGGGGAGGAATAATGCCCATGGAAGTAGGAGCTCACTTGGCTCTAAGTCTTCGAGAGGTATAATGCCCATGGAAGTAAGAGCTCCTACTTCCAAAGGGGCAAGTCAGCGGGAGAAGCCACTTCGCCTACCCGGCCAAGTGTCACTGTCCCCCGGCCAGACTTGGCGGCAAGTCCCGGGGAGGAATAATGCCCATGGAAGTAGGAGCTCCTACTTCCGAAGGGGCAAGTCAGCGGGAGAAGCCACTTCGCCTACCCGGCCAAGTGTCACTGTCCCCCGGCCAGACTTGGCGGCAAGTCCCGGGGAGGAATAATGCCCATGGAAGTAGGAGCTCACTTGGCTCTAAGTCTTCGAGAGGTATAATGCCCATGGAAGTAAGAGCTCCTACTTCCAAAGGGGCAAGTCAGCGGGAGAAGCCACTTCGCCTACCCGGCCAAGTGTCACTGTCCCCCGGCCAGACTTGGCGGCAAGTCCCGGGGAGGAATAATGCCCATGGAAGTAGGAGCTCCTACTTCCAAAGGGGCAAGTCAGCGGGAGAAGCCACTTGGCCTATCCGGCCAAGAGTCACTGTTCCCCGGCCACACTTGGCAGGAGGTCCCGGGGAGGAATAATGCCCATGGAAGTAGGAGCTCCTACTTCCAAAGGGGCAAGTCAGCGGGAGAAGCCACTTGGCCTATCCGGCCAAGAGTCACTGTTCCCCGGCCACACTTGGCAGTAGGTCCCGGGGAGGAATAATGCCCATGGAAGTAGGAGCTCCTACTTCCAAAGGGGCAAGTCAGCGGGAGAAGCCACTTGGCCTAACCGGCCAAGAGTCACTGTTCCCCGGCCACACTTGGCAGTAGGTCCCGGGGAGGAATAATGCCCATGGAAGTAGGAGCTCCTACTTCCAAAGGGGCAAGTCAGCGGGAGAAGCCACTAGTTCTATCCGGCCAAGAGTCACTGTTCCCCGGCTACACTTGGCAGTAGGTCCCGGGGAGGAATAATGCCCATGGAAGTAGGAGCTACTACCTCCAAAGGGTGAAGACACTTGGCTCTAAGTCCCCGAGAGGTATACTGCCCATGGGAGTAAGAGCTCCTACTTCCAAAGGGGCAAGTCAGCGGGAGAAGCCACTTGGCCTACCCGGCCAAGAGTCACTGTTCCCCGGCCACACTTGGCAGTAGGTCCCGGGGAGGAATAATGCCCATGGAAGTAGGAGCTCCTACTTCCAAAGGGGCAAGTCAGCGGGAGAAGCCACTTGGCCTATCCGGCCACATGTCACTGTCCCCCGGCCACACTTGGCTGTAGGTCCCGGGGAGGAATAATGCCCATGGAAGTAGGAGCTCCTACTTCCAAAGGGGCAAGTCAGCGGGAGAAGCCACTTGGCCTATCCGGCCACATGTCACTGTCCCCCGGCCACACTTGGCTGTAGGTCCCGGGGAGGAATAATGCCCATGGAAGTAGGAGCTCCTACTTCCAAAGGGGCAAGTCAGCGGAAGAAGCCACTAGTTCTATCCGGCCAAGAGTCACTGTTCCCCGGCCTTACTTGGCAGTAGGTCCCGGGGAGGAATAATGCCCATGGAAGTAGGAGCTCCTACTTCCAAAGGGGCAAGTCAGCGGGAGAAGCCACTTGGCCTATCCGGCCAAGAGTCACTGTTCCCCGGCCACACTTGGCAATAGGTCCCGGGGAGGAATAATGCCCATGGAAGTAGGAGCTCCTACTTCCAAAGGGGCAAGTCAGCGGGAGAAGCCACTAGTTCTATCCGGCCAAGAGTCACTGTTCCCCGGCCACACTTGGCAGTAGGTCCCGGGGAGGAATAATGCCCATGGAAGTAGGAGCTACCACCTCCAAAGGGTGAAGACACTTGGCTCTAAGTCCCCGAGAGGTATACTGCCCATGGGAGTAAGAGCTCCTACTTCCAAAGGGGCAAGTCAGCGGGAGAAGCCACTTGGCCTATCCGGCCAAGAGTCACTGTTCCCCGGCCACACTTGGCAGTAGGTCCCGGAGAGGAATAGTGCCCATGGAAGTAGGAGCTCCTACTTCCAAAGGGGCAAGTCAGCGGAAGAAGCCACTAGTTCTATCCGGCCAAGAGTCACTGTTCCCCGGCCACACTTGGCAGTAGGTCCCGGGGAGGAATAATGCCCATGGAAGTAGGAGCTCCTACTTCCAAAGGGGCAAGTCAGCGGGAGAAGCCACTTGGCCTATCCGGCCAAGAGTCACTGTTCCCCGGCCACACTTGGCAGTAGGTCCCGGGGAGGAATAATGCCCATGGAAGTAGGAGCTCCTACTTCCAAAGGGGCAAGTCAGCGGGAGAAGCCACTTGGCCTACCCGGCCAAGAGTCACTGTTCCCCGGCCACACTTGGCAGTAGGTCCCGGGGAGGAATAATGCCCATGGAAGTAGGAGCTCCTACCTCCAAAGGGGCAAGTCAGCGGGAGAAGCCACTTGGCCTATCCGGCCAAGAGTCACTGTTCCCCGGCCACACTTGGCAGTAGGTCCCGGGGAGGAATAATGCCCATGGAAGTAAGAGCTCCTACTTCCAAAGGGGCAAGTCAGCGGGAGAAGCCACTTGGCCTATCCGGCCACATGTCACTGTCCCCCGGCCAAGCTTGGCTGTAGGTCCCGGGGAGGAATAATGCCCATGGAAGTAGGAGCTCCTACTTCCAAAGGGGCAAGTCAGCGGGAGAAGCCACTTGGCCTATCCGGCCAAGAGTCACTGTTCCCCGGCCACACTTGGCAGTAGGTCCCGGGGAGGAATAATGCCCATGGAAGTAGGAGCTCCTACTTCCAAAGGGGCAAGTCAGCGGGAGAAGCCACTAGTTCTATCCGGCCAAGAGTCACTGTTCCCCGGCAACACTTGGCAGTAGGTCCCGGGGAGGAATAATGCCCATGGAAGTAGGAGCTACCACCTCCAAAGGGTGAAGACACTTGGCTCTAAGTCCCCGAGAGGTATACTGCCCATGGGAGTAAGAGCTCCTACTTCCAAAGGGGCAAGTCAGCGGGAGAAGCCACTTGGCCTATCCGGCCAAGAGTCACTGTTCCCCGGCCACACTTGGCAGTAGGTCCCGGGGAGGAATAATGCCCATGGAAGTAGGAGCTCCTACTTCCAAAGGGGCAAGTCAGCGGGAGAAGCCACTTGGGCTATCCGGCCACATGTCACTGTCCCCCGGCCACACTTGGCAGTAGGTCCCGGGGAGGAATAATGCCCATGGAAGTAAGAGCTCCTACTTCCAAAGGGGCAAGTCAGCGGGAGAAGCCACTTGGCCTAACCGGCCACATGTCACTGTCCCCCGGCCACACTTGGCAGTAGGTCCCGGGGAGGAATAATGCCCATGGAAGTAAGAGCTCCTACTTCCAAAGGGGCAAGTCAGCGGGAGCAGCCACTTGGCCTATCCGGCCAAGAGTCACTGTTCCCCGGCCACACTTGGCAGTAGGTCCCGGGGAGGAATAATGCCCATGGAAGTAGGAGCTCCTACTTCCAAAGGGGCAAGTCAGCGGGAGCAGCCACTTGGCCTATCCGTCCAAGAGTCACTGTTCCCCGGCCACACTTGGCTGTAGGTCCCGGGGAGGAATAATGCCCATGGAAGTAGGAGCTCCTACTTCCAAAGGGGCAAGTCAGCGGGAGAAGCCACTAGTTCTATCCGGCCAAGAGTCACTGTCCCCCGGCCACACTTGGCAGTAGGTCCCGGGGAGGAATAATGCCCATGGAAGTAGGAGCTACCACCTCCAAAGGGTGAAGACACTTGGCTCTAAGTCCCCGAGAGGTATACTGCCCATGGGAGTAAGAGCTCCTACTTCCAAAGGGGCAAGTCAGCGGGAGAAGCCACTTGGCCTATCCGGCCAAGAGTCACTGTTCCCCGGCCACACTTGGCAGTAGGTCCCGGGGAGGAATAATGCCCATGGAAGTAGGAGCTCCTACTTCCAAAGGGGCAAGTCAGCGGGAGAAGCCACTTGGGCTATCCGGCCACATGTCACTGTCCCCCGGCCACACTTGGCAGTAGGTCCCGGGGAGGAATAATGCCCATGGAAGTAAGAGCTCCTACTTCCAAAGGGGCAAGTCAGCGGGAGAAGCCACTTGGCCTAACCGGCCACATGTCACTGTCCCCCGGCCACACTTGGCAGTAGGTCCCGGGGAGGAATAATGCCCATGGAAGTAAGAGCTCCTACTTCCAAAGGGGCAAGTCAGCGGGAGCAGCCACTTGGCCTATCCGGCCAAGTGTCACTGTCCCCCGGCCAGACTTGGCGGCAAGTCCCGGGGAGGAATAATGCCCATGGAAGTAGGAGCTCACTTGGCTCTAAGTCTTCGAGAGGTATAATGCCCATGGAAGTAAGAGCTCCTACTTCCAAAGGGGCAAGTCAGCGGGAGAAGCCACTTCGCCTACCCGGCCAAGTGTCACTGTCCCCCGGCCAGACTTGGCGGCAAGTCCCGGGGAGGAATAATGCCCCATGGAGCTCGGGCAGACTAGAAGTAACCTCGTCTGCCCGCTGGAGGGCGCCCTTCCCGGAGCGGAGGGGACCCCCTTGGCCACAAAGTGCAAGCCGAGTTTGGAGCTCGAAACCCGGCCACGCTTGGTCGTAGGTCCCGGTGAGGAACATGGCCATGGAAGTCGGAGCTCAAACCTCCAAATTGACCTCAGCGGGAGCACTTGCTGAGGCTGCCCGGGCATGGGTTACTGTTCCCCGGGCACACTTGGTCGTAGGTCCAAGTGTGGAACGTGTCCATGGAAGTTGAAGTGAAGAGAACCGCGAAAGGGAGTTTTTGCGCGAAGCCGCGGCCGAGGAGGGCTCACCGATCCCGGCGTGATTTCTGCCAGGCCCGGTACCCAAACCGAACTCCGCATGGTGGCTGGATCCGCGACCCTGGAACCCTGGGCCGGGAGCCTAGGGGCGAGAGGGGCCCCATGGAGCTCGGGCAGACTAGAAGTACCCTCGTCTGCCCGCTGGAGGGCGCCCTTCCCGGAGCGGAGGGGACCCCCCAAGCGACCAAGTGCAAGCCGAGTTTGGAGCTCGAAACCCGGCCACACTTGGTAGTATGTCCCGGTGAGGAACATGCCCATGGAAGTAAGAGCTCAGCGGGAGCAGCCACTCAGGCTACCCGGGAATGTGTCACTGTCCCCCGGCCAAGACTTGGCGGCAAGTCCCGGGGAGGAATAGTTCCCATGGAAGTAGCTCAGCGGGAGCAGCCACTCAGGCTACCCGGGAATGTGTCACTGTCCCCCGGCCAGACTTGGCGGCAGGTCCCGGGGAGGAATAGTGCTCATGGAAGTAGCTCAGCGGGAGCAGCCACTCAGGCTACCCGGGAATGTGTCACTGTCCCTCGGCCACACTTGGTCGTTGATTCCTGATGAGGAACATGCCCATGGAACTAAAGAGTGCAGCGGGAGCAGCCGCTCAGGCTACCCGGGAATGTGTCACTGTCCCCCGGCCAGACTTGGCGGCAGGTCCCGGGGAGGAATAGTGCCCATGGAAGTCGGAGCTCCAACCTCCAAGTTGACCTCAGCGGGAGCACTTGCTGAGGCTACCCGGGCATGGGCGACTGTTCCCCGGCCACACTTGGTCGGAGGTCCCGGTGTGGAACATGCCCATGGAAGTTGAAGGGAAGAGAACCGCGAAAGGGAGTTTGGAGGCTGAGCCGCGGCCGAGGAGGTCTCACCGATCCCGGCGTGATTCCAGCCAGGCCCGGTACCCTATACCGAACTCGGCAGGGTGGCTGTATCCGGGACCCTGGAACCCTGGGCGGGGAGCCTAGGGGCGAGAGGGGCCCCATGGAGCTCGGGCAGACTAGAAGTACCCTCGTCTGCCCGCTGGAGGGCGCCCTTCCCGGAGCGGAGGGGACCCCCAAGCGACCAAGTGCAAGCCGAGTTTGGAGCTCGAAACCCGGCCACACTTGGTAGTATGTCCCGGTGAGGAACATGCCCATGGAAGTAAGAGCTCAGCGGGAGCAGCCACTCAGGCTACCCGGCAATGTGTCACTGTCCCCCGGCCAAGACTTGGCGGCAAGTCCCGGGGAGGAATAGTGCCCATGGAAGTAGCTCAGCGGGAGCAGCCGCTCAGGCTACCCGGGAATGTGTCACTGTCCCCCGGCCAGACTTGGCGGCAGGTCCCGGGGAGGAATAGTGCTCATGGAAGTAGCTCAGCGGGAGCAGCTGCTGAAGATACACGGGAATGTGTCACTGTCCCTGGGCCACACTTGGTCGTTGGTTCCTGATGAGGAACATGCCCATGGAAGTAAGAGTTCAGCGGGAGAAGCCGCTCAGGCTACCCGGGAATGTGTCACTGTCCCCCGGCCAGACTTGGCGGCAGGTCCCGGGGAGGAATAGTGCCCATGGAAGTCGGAGCTCCAACCTCCAAGTTGACCTCAGCGGGAGCACTTGCTGAGGCTACCCGGGCATGGGCGACTGTTCCCCGGCCACACTTGGTCGGAGGTCCCGGTGTGGAACATGCCCATGGAAGTTGAAGGGAAGAGAACCGCGAAAGGGAGTTTGGAGGCTGAGCCGCGGCCGAGGAGGTCTCACCGATCCCGGCGTGATTCCAGCCAGGCCCGGTACCCTATACCGAACTCGGCAGGGTGGCTGTATCCGGGACCCTGGAACCCTGGGCGGGGAGCCTAGGGGCGAGAGGGGCCCCATGGAGCTCGGGCAGACTAGAAGTACCCTCGTCTGCCCGCTGGAGGGCGCCCTTCCCGGAGCGGAGGGGACCCCCAAGCGACCAAGTGCAAGCCGAGTTTGGAGCTCGAAACCCGGCCACACTTGGTAGTTGGTCCCGGTGAGGAACATGCCCATGGAAGTAAGAGCTCAGCGGGAGCAGCCACTCAGGCTACCCGGCAATGTGTCACTGTCCCCCGGCCAAGACTTGGCGGCAAGTCCCGGGGAGGAATAGTGCCCATGGAAGTAGCTCAGCGGGAGCAGCTGCTGAGGCTACCCGGGAATGTGTCACTGTCCCCCGGCCAGACTTGGCGGCAGGTCCCGGGGAGGAATAGTGCTCATGGAAGTAGCTCAGCGGGAGCAGCTGCTGAGGCTACCCGGGAATGTGTCACTGTCCCTGGGCAACACTTGGTCGTTGGTTCCTGATGAGGAACATGCCCATGGAAGTAAGAGTTCAGCGGGAGAAGCCGCTCAAGCTACCCGGGAATGTGTCACTGTCCCCCGGCCAGACTTGGCGGCAGGTCCCGGGGAGGAATAGTGCCCATGGAAGTCGGAGCTCCAGCCTCCAAGTTGACCTCAGCGGGAGCAGCCGCTGAGGCTACCCGGGCATGGGTGACTGTTCCCCGGCCACACTTGGTCGGAGGTCCCGGTGTGGAACATGCCCATGGAAGTTGAAGGGAAGAGAACCGCGAAAGGGAGTCTTGAGGCTGAGCCGCGGCCGAGGAGGTCTCACCGATCCCGGCGTGATTCCAGCCAGGCCCGGTACCCTATACCGAACTCGACAGGGTGGCTGTATCCGGGACCCTGGAACCCTGGGCGGGGAGCCTAGGGGCGAGAGGGGCCCCATGGAGCTCGGGCAGACTAGAAGTACCCTCGTCTGCCCGCTGGAGGGCGCCCTTCCCGGAGCGGAGGGGACCCCCCAAGCGACCAAGTGCAAGCCGAGTTTGGAGCTCGAAACCCGGCCACACTTGGTAGTTGGTCCCGGTGAGGAACATGCCCATGGAAGTAAGAGCTCAGCGGGAGCAGCCACTCAGGCTACCCGGCAATGTGTCACTGTCCCCCGGCCAAGACTTGGCGGCAAGTCCCGGGGAGGAATAGTGCCCATGGAAGTAGCTCAGCGGGAGCAGCTGCTGAGGCTACCCGGGAATGTGTCACTGTCCCCCGGCCAGACTTGGCGGCAGGTCCCGGGGAGGAATAGTGCTCATGGAAGTAGCTCAGCGGGAGCAGCTGCTGAGGCTACCCGGGAATGTGTCACTGTCCCTGGGCCACACTTGGTCGTTGGTTCCTGATGAGGAACATGCCCATGGAAGTAAGAGTGCAGCGGGAGCAGCCGCTCAGGCTACCCGGGAATGTGTCACTGTCCCCCGGCCAGACTTGGCGGCAGGTCCCGGGGAGGAATAGTGCCCATGGAAGTCGGAGCTCCAACCTCCAAGTTGACCTCAGCGGGAGCACTTGCTGAGGCTACCCGGGCATGGGCGACTGTTCCCCGGCCACACTTGGTCGGAGGTCCCGGTGTGGAACATGCCCATGGAAGTTGAAGGGAAGAGAACCGCGAAAGGGAGTTTGGAGGCTGAGCCGCGGCCGAGGAGGTCTCACCGATCCCGGCGTGATTCCAGCCAGGCCCGGTACCCTATACCGAACTCGGCAGGGTGGCTGTATCCGGGACCCTGGAACCCTGGGCGGGGAGCCTAGGGGCGAGAGGGGCCCCATGGAGCTCGGGCAGACTAGAAGTACCCTCGTCTGCCCGCTGGAGGGCGCCCTTCCCGGAGCGGAGGGGACCCCCAAGCGACCAAGTGCAAGCCGAGTTTGGAGCTCGAAACCCGGCCACACTTGGTAGTATGTCCCGGTGAGGAACATGCCCATGGAAGTAAGAGCTCAGCGGGAGCAGCCACTCAGGCTACCCGGCAATGTGTCACTGTCCCCCGGCCAAGACTTGGCGGCAAGTCCCGGGGAGGAATAGTGCCCATGGAAGTAGCTCAGCGGGAGCAGCCGCTCAGGCTACCCGGGAATGTGTCACTGTCCCCCGGCCAGACTTGGCGGCAGGTCCCGGGGAGGAATAGTGCTCATGGAAGTAGCTCAGCGGGAGCAGCTGCTGAAGATACCCGGGAATGTGTCACTGTCCCTGGGCCACACTTGGTCGTTGGTTCCTGATGAGGAACATGCCCATGGAAGTAAGAGTTCAGCGGGAGAAGCCGCTCAGGCTACCCGGGAATGTGTCACTGTCCCCCGGCCAGACTTGGCGGCAGGTCCCGGGGAGGAATAGTGCCCATGGAAGTCGGAGCTCCAACCTCCAAGTTGACCTCAGCGGGAGCACTTGCTGAGGCTACCCGGGCATGGGCGACTGTTCCCCGGCCACACTTGGTCGGAGGTCCCGGTGTGGAACATGCCCATGGAAGTTGAAGGGAAGAGAACCGCGAAAGGGAGTTTGGAGGCTGAGCCGCGGCCGAGGAGGTCTCACCGATCCCGGCGTGATTCCAGCCAGGCCCGGTACCCTATACCGAACTCGACAGGGTGGCTGTATCCGGGACCCTGGAACCCTGGGCGGGGAGCCTAGGGGCGAGAGGGGCCCCATGGAGCTCGGGCAGACTAGAAGTACCCTCGTCTGCCCGCTGGAGGGCGCCCTTCCCGGAGCGGAGGGGACCCCCCAAGCGACCAAGTGCAAGCCGAGTTTGGAGCTCGAAACCCGGCCACACTTGGTAGTATGTCCCGGTGAGGAACATGCCCATGGAAGTAAGAGCTCAGCGGGAGCAGCCACTCAGGCTACCCGGGAATGTGTCACTGTCCCCCGGCCAAGACTTGGCGGCAAGTCCCGGGGAGGAATAGTGCCCATGGAAGTAGCTCAGCGGGAGCAGCCACTCAGGCTACCCGGGAATGTGTCACTGTCCCCCGGCCAAGACTTGGCGGCAAGTCCCGGGGAGGAATAGTGCTCATGGAAGTAGCTCAGCGGGAGCAGCTGCTGAGGCTACCCGGGAATGTGTCACTGTCCCTGGGCCACACTTGGTCGTTGGTTCCTGATGAGGAACATGCCCATGGAAGTAAGAGTTCAGCGGGAGAAGCCGCTCAAGCTACCCGGGAATGTGTCACTGTCCCCCGGCCAGACTTGGCGGCAGGTCCCGGGGAGGAACAGTGCCCATGGAAGTCGGAGCTCCAACCTCCAAGTTGACCTCAGCGGGAGCACTTGCTGAGGCTACCCGGGCATGGGCGACTGTTCCCCGGCCACACTTGGTCGGAGGTCCCGGTGTGGAACATGCCCATGGAAGTTGAAGGGAAGAGAACCGCGAAAGGGAGTTTGGAGGCTGAGCCGCGGCCGAGGAGGTCTCACCGATCCCGGCGTGATTCCAGCCAGGCCCGGTACCCTATACCGAACTCGGCAGGGTGGCTGTATCCGGGACCCTGGAACCCTGGGCGGGGAGCCTAGGGGCGAGAGGGGCCCCATGGAGCTCGGGCAGACTAGAAGTACCCTCGTCTGCCCGCTGGAGGGCGCCCTTCCCGGAGCGGAGGGGACCCCCAAGCGACCAAGTGCAAGCCGAGTTTGGAGCTCGAAACCCGGCCACACTTGGTAGTATGTCCCGGTGAGGAACATGCCCATGGAAGTAAGAGCTCAGCGGGAGCAGCCACTCAGGCTACCCGGCAATGTGTCACTGTCCCCCGGCCAAGACTTGGCGGCAAGTCCCGGGGAGGAATAGTGCCCATGGAAGTAGCTCAGCGGGAGCAGCCGCTCAGGCTACCCGGGAATGTGTCACTGTCCCCCGGCCAGACTTGGCGGCAGGTCCCGGGGAGGAATAGTGCTCATGGAAGTAGCTCAGCGGGAGCAGCCACTCAGGCTACCCGGGAATGTGTCACTGTCCCTGGGCCACACTTGGTCGTTGGTTCCTGATGAGGAACATGCCCATGGAAGTAAGAGTTCAGCGGGAGCAGCCGCTCAGGGCTACCCGGGAATGTGTCACTGTCCCCCGGCCAGACTTGGCGGCAGGTCCCGGGGAGGAATAGTGCCCATGGAAGTCGGAGCTCCAACCTCCAAGTTGACCTCAGCGGGAGCAGCCGCTGAGGCTACCCGGGCATGGGTGACTGTTCCCCGGCCACACTTGGTCGGAGGTCCCGGTGTGGAACATGCCCATGGAAGTTGAAGGGAAGAGAACCGCGAAAGGGAGTTTGGAGGCTGAGCCGCGGCCGAGGAGGTCTCACCGATCCCGGCGTGATTCCAGCCAGGCCCGGTACCCTATACCGAACTCGGCAGGGTGGCTTTATCCGGGACCCTGGAACCCTGGGCGGGGAGCCTAGGGGCGAGAGGGGCCCCATGGAGCTCGGGCAGACTAGAAGTACCCTCGTCTGCCCGCTGGAGGGCGCCCTTCCCGGAGCGGAGGGGACCCCCCAAGCGACCAAGTGCAAGCCGAGTTTGGAGCTCGAAACCCGGCCACACTTGGTAGTATGTCCCGGTGAGGAACATGCCCATGGAAGTAAGAGCTCAGCGGGAGCAGCCACTCAGGCTACCCGGCAATGTGTCACTGTCCCCCGGCCAAGACTTGGCGGCAAGTCCCGGGGAGGAATAGTGCCCATGGAAGTAGCTCAGCGGGAGCAGCCGCTCAGGCTACCCGGGAATGTGTCACTGTCCCCCGGCCAGACTTGGCGGCAGGTCCCGGGGAGGAATAGTGCTCATGGAAGTAGCTCAGCGGGAGCAGCCACTCAGGCTACCCGGGAATGTGTCACTGTCCCTGGGCCACACTTGGTCGTTGGTTCCTGATGAGGAACATGCCCATGGAAGTAAGAGTTCAGCGGGAGCAGCCGCTCAGGGCTACCCGGGAATGTGTCACTGTCCCCCGGCCAGACTTGGCGGCAGGTCCCGGGGAGGAATAGTGCCCATGGAAGTCGGAGCTCCAACCTCCAAGTTGACCTCAGCGGGAGCAGCCGCTGAGGCTACCCGGGCATGGGTGACTGTTCCCCGGCCACACTTGGTCGGAGGTCCCGGTGTGGAACATGCCCATGGAAGTTGAAGGGAAGAGAACCGCGAAAGGGAGTTTGGAGGCTGAGCCGCGGCCGAGGAGGTCTCACCGATCCCGGCGTGATTCCAGCCAGGCCCGGTACCCTATACCGAACTCGGCAGGGTGGCTTTATCCGGGACCCTGGAACCCTGGGCGGGGAGCCTAGGGGCGAGAGGGGCCCCATGGAGCTCGGGCAGACTAGAAGTACCCTCGTCTGCCCGCTGGAGGGCGCCCTTCCCGGAGCGGAGGGGACCCCCCAAGCGACCAAGTGCAAGCCGAGTTTGGAGCTCGAAACCCGGCCACACTTGGTAGTATGTCCCGGTGAGGAACATGCCCATGGAAGTAAGAGCTCAGCGGGAGCAGCCACTCAGGCTACCCGGGAATGTGTCACTGTCCCCCGGCCAAGACTTGGCGGCAAGTCCCGGGGAGGAATAGTGCCCATGGAAGTAGCTCAGCGGGAGCAGCCACTCAGGCTACCCGGGAATGTGTCACTGTCCCTCGGCCACACTTGGTCGTAGGTCCCGGTGAGGAACATGCCCATGGAAGTCGGAGCTCCAACCTCCAACCGGGTGAAGCCTCCGAGAGCTAGCCGGGAATAGGGCGCCAATCCCGGCTACCGCCCTCCAGGCTTGCCCCGGTCGATAGACCTACGTCCTCGCACCAGCACAAGCGCAAAAATTTTCTAAGTGTGGGAGAACCGAGGACCCGCCCGGTGGCACTCTGCCTCTCGCTGCCGCCCTCCTGGAAGCGTCCTCGGTCACTGTGTGTGCGGCAGATATCAGAGCTCCGGAAAGGTGAAAAAGAACCGGTAAGAGGGCGAATCCGGCAGCTCCCTGCCGGGCGAGGACCACCGCGAGCGGCGGGGACGTCAGACGGGAGACGCGCGGCGGACCTTCCGTCGGAGTGCCTGGGATTTTGACCTCGGAGAAGTTCGAAAAAATTATGCGGTCGGAGCTGTCTGCCCCGGCCGGGGAAGGCTCACCGCCGGCGGCTGCCAACCCCTGGCTTGCCCGCTGGATGCCCTTTCGGAGGCTGCTGAAAAAGAACTGTCAGGCGGGCACCTCTCGGAAGAACCGCAGACCAAAACGACCGGTAAAAATTTTGGGCGATCCGACACGTAGTGCACCTTCGGCGGCAGAGAAAAGCAGCAAAAATACCGGTCAGAGAAGGGGAGTTTTGGTCGACTCTGCCAGGTTTTTGCACTAAGTCAGATCCGTAATGCCAGCGGGACTGAGTCGCTTTTGCGTGCCGTGGTCCTGGAGGCCTGCTCGGACAGAGCGGTCCTTCGGGTCCCGCGGGAAGGGGCATTTCATGTTCCTCTGCGGGAGGTGATCCATTTTCTGCGGGAAATGGCGAGCCCCTTCGGCTACAAGAGTGTGTAGGTCCCGCTCAACAGTCTACGTCCTTAACCATCGGGGACTTTGTAGATTTTGCCCAAAATCGCTCTCCGCAGAACAGAGCGTGAGGTCTCCGCGGCGGAGGCCGGAAAAGGTGCGAGGTGAGCGGCATGGTATGACTGGGCTCGTGCCGCTCACTGCTACCCGGAGCGTGGCGCCCTCCGGGTAAAAAGCTAGCCGGGGCGAGTAGGTGGGTTGACGGGCGCATAAGCAACGCCGTCCCCGCCGTACAAGGTGCCGGTGGCCTGGCGAACCACCGGCGTAAGGCTAGCCAGGGCGTACCGCGGGGCAGAGGGCGCATAAGCCACGCTCTCTCTCCATCCCACCAGCACAAGCGAAAAATTTTCAAAGTGTGGGAGAACCGGCTTCCCGACCGGTGGCACTCTGCCTCTCTCTGCCGCCCTCCTGGAAGCGTCCTCGGTCACTCGGAGTACGGCAGATTTAAGAGCTCCGGAATGGTGAAAAAGAACCGGAGAGAGGGCGACTCCGGCTTCTCTCTGCCGGGCGAGGACCACCGCAGGCGGCGGGGACCTCTGACAGGAGGCGGCGCTGCGGGCAGGCTTTCTAAGTGCCTGGGCTTTTGGCCTCGGCGAAAGTCGAAAAAATTATGCGGTCGGAGCTTTCTGCCCCGGCCGGGGAAGGCTCACCGCCGGCGGCTGCCAACCCCTGGCTTGCCCGCTGGATGCCCTTTCGGAGGCTGCTGAAAAAGAACAGTCAGGCGGGCACCTCTCGGAAGAACCGCAGACCAAAACGACCGGTAAAAATTTTGGGCGATCCGACCCGTAGTGCACCTTCGGCGGCAGAGAAAAGCAACAAAAATACCGGTCAGAGAAGGGGAGTTTTGGTCGACTCTGCCAGGTTTTTGCACTAAGTCAGATCCGTAATGCCAGCGGGACTGAGTCGCTTTTGCGTGCCGTGGTCCTGGAGGCCTGCTCGGACAGAGCGGTCCTTCGGGTCCCGCGGGAAGGGGCATTTCATGTTCCTCTGCGGGAGGTGATCCATTTTCTGCGGGAAATGGCGAGCCCCTTCGGCTACAAGAGTGTGTAGGTCCCGCTCAACAGTCTACGTCCTTAACCATCGGGGACTTTGTAGATTTTGCCCAAAATCGCTCTCCGCAGAACAGAGCGTGAGGTCTCCGCGGCGGAGGCCGGAAAAGGTGCGAGGTGAGCGGCATGGTATGACTGGGCTCGTGCCGCTCACTGCTACCCGGAGCGTGGCGCCCTCCGGGTAAAAGGCTAGCCGGGGCGAGTAGGTGGGATGACGGGCGCATAAGCAACGCCGTCCCCGCCGTACAAGGTGCCGGTGGCCTGGCGAACCAACGGCGTAAGGCTAGCCAGGGCGTACCGCGGGGCAGAGGGCGCATAAGCCACGCTCTCTCTCCATCCCACCAGCACAAGCGAAATATTTTCAAAGTGTGGGAGAACCGGCTTCCCGACCGGTGGCACTCTGCCTCTCGCTGCCGCCCTCCTGGAAGCGTCCTCGGTCACTCGGAGTACGGCAGATTTAAGAGCTCCGGAATGGTGAAAAAGAACCGGAGAGAGGGCGACTCCGGCTTCTCTCTGCCGGGCGAGGACCACCGCAGGCGGCGGGGACGTCTGACAGGAGACGGCGCTGCGGGCAGGCTTTAAAAGTGCATGGGGTTTTGGCCTCGGCAAAAGTCGAAAAAATTATGCGGTCGGAGCTTTCTGCCCCGGCCGGGGAAGGCTCACCGCCGGCGGCTGCCAACCCCTGGCTTGCCCGCTGGATGCCCTTTCGGAGGCTTCTGAAAAAGAACTGTCAGGCGGGCACCTCTCGGAAGAACCGCAGACCAAAACGACCGGTAAAAATTTTGGGCGATCCGACCCGTAGTGCACCTTCGGCGGCAGAGAAAAGCAACAAAAATACCGGTCAGAGAAGGGGAGTTTTGGTCGACTCTGCCAGGTTTTTGCACTAAGTCAGATCCGTAATGCCAGCGGGACTGAGTCGCTTTTGCGTGCCGTGGTCCTGGAGGCCTGCTCGGACAGAGCGGTCCTGCGGGTCCCGCGGGAAGGGGCATTTCATGTTCCTCTGCGGGAGGTGATCCATTTTCTGCGGGAAATGGCGAGCCCCTTCGGCTACAAGAGTGTGTAGGTCCCGCTCAACAGTCTACGTCCTTAACCATCGGGGACTTTGTAGATTTTGCCCAAAATCGCTCTCCGCAGAACAGAGCGTGAGGTCTCCGCGGCGGAGGCCGGAAAAGGTGCGAGGTGAGCGGCATGGTATGACTGGGCTCGTGCCGCTCACTGCTACCCGGAGCGTGGCGCCCTCCGGGTAAAAGGCTAGCCGGGGCGAGTAGGTGGGATGACGGGCGCATAAGCAACGCCGTCCCCGCCGTACAAGGTGCCGGTGGCCTGGCGAACCACCGGCGTAAGGCTAGCCAAGGGCGTACCGCGGGGCAGAGGGCGCATAAGCCACGCTCTCTCTCCATCCCACCAGCACAAGCGAAAAATTTTCAAAGTGTGGGAGAACCGGCTTCCCGACCGGTTGCACTCTGCCTCTCGCTGCCGCCGTCCTGGAAGCGTCCTCGGTCACTCGGAGTACGGCAGATTTAAGAGCTCCGGAATGGTGAAAAAGAACCGGAGAGAGGGCGACTCCGGCTTCTCTCTGCCGGGCGAGGACCACCGCAGGCGGCGGGGACGTCTGACAGGAGACGGCGCTGCGGGCAGGCTTTAAAAGTGCATGGGGTTTTGGCCTCGGAGAAAGTCGAAAAAATTATGCGGTCGGAGCTGTCTGCCCCGGCCGGGGAAGGCTCACCTCCGGCGGCTGCCAACCCCTGGCTTGCCCGCTGGATGGCCTTTCGGAGGCTGCTGAAAAAGAACTGTCAGGCGGGCACCTCTCGGAAGAACCGCAGACCAAAACGACCGGTAAAAATTTTGGGCGATCCGACCCGTAGTGCACCTTCGGCGGCAGAGAAAAGCAACAAAAATACCGGTCAGAGAAGGGGAGTTTTGGTCGACTCTGCCAGGTTTTTGCACTAAGTCAGATCCGTAATGCCAGCGGGACTGAGTCGCTCTTGCGTGCCGTGGTCCTGGAAGCCTGCTCGGACAGAGTGGTCCTTCGGGTCCCGCGGGAAGGGGCATTTCATGTTCCTCTGCGGGAGGTGATCCATTTTCTGCGGGAAATGGCGAGCCCCTTCGGCTACAAGAGTGTGTAGGTCCCGCTCAACAGTCTACGTCCTTAACCATCGGGGACTTTGTAGATTTTGCCCAAAATCGCTCTCCGCAGAACAGAGCGGGAGGTCTCCGCGGCGGAGGCCGGAAAAGGTGCGAGGTGAGCGGCATGGTATGACTGGGCTCGTGCCGCTCACTGCTACCCGGAGCGTGGCGCCCTCCGGGTAAAAGGCTAGCCGGGGCGAGTAGGTGGATTGACGGGCGCATAAGCAACGCCGTCCCCGCCGTACAAGGTGCCGGTGGCCTGGCGAACCACCGGCGTAAGGCTAGCCAAGGGCGTACCGCGGGGCAGAGGGCGCATAAGCCACGCCGTCCCCGCTGTACAAGGTGCCGGTGGCCTGGCGAACCACCGGCGTAAGGCTAGCCAAGGGCGTACCGCGGGGCAGAGGGCGCATAAGCCACGCTCTCTCTCCATCCCACCAGAACAAGCGAAAAAATTTCAAAGTGTGGGAGAACCGGCTTCCCGACCGGTGGCACTCTGCCTCTCGCTGCCGCCCTCCTGGAAGCGTCCTCGGTCACTCGGTGTCCGGCAGATTTCAGAGCTCCGGAATGGTGAAAAAGAACCGGTGAGAGGGCGAATCCGGCTTCTCTCTGCCGGGCGAGGACCACCGCAGGCGGCAAGGGACGTCTGCCAGGAGACGGCGCTGCGGGCAGGCTTTAAAAGTGCATGGGGTTTTGGCCTCGGCGAAAGTCGAAAAAATTTTGCGGTCGGAGCTGTCTGCCCCGGCCGGGGAAGGCTCACCGCCGGCGGCTGCCAACCCCTGGCTTGCCCGCTGGATGCCCTTTCGGAGGCTGCTGAAAAAGAACTGTCAGGCGGGCACCTCTCGGAAGAACCGCAGACCAAAACGACCGGTAAAAATTTTGGGCGATCCGACCCTCAGTGCACCTTCGGCGGCAGAGAAAAGCAACAAAAACACCGGTCAAAGAAGGGAGGTTTTGGTCGACTCTGCCTGGTTTTTGCACTAAGTCAGATCCGTAATGCCAGCGGGACTGAGTCGCTTTTGCGTGCCGTGGTCCTGGAGGCCTGCTCGGACAGAGCGGTCCTTCGGGTCCCGCGGGAAGGGGCATTTCATGTTCCTCTGCGGGAGGTGGTCCATTTTCTGCGGGAAATGGCGAGCCCCATCGGCTACAAGAGTGTGTAGGTCCCGCTCAACAGTCTACGTCCTTAACCATCGGGGACTTTGTAGATTTTGGCAGAAATCGCCCCCCGCAGGTCCTAGCGGGAGGTCTCCGCGGCGGAGGCCGGAGAGGGCGCGAGGTGAGCGGCATGGTATGACTGGGTTCGTGCCGCTCACTGGTACCCGGAGCGTGGCGCCCTCCGGGTAAAAGGCTAGCCGGGGCGAGTAGGTGGGTTGACGGGCGCATAAGCCACGCCGTCCCCGCCGTACAAGGTGCCGGTGGCCTGGCGAACCACCGGCGTAAGGCCAGCCAGGGCGGACCGCGGGGCAGAGGGCGCATAAGCCACGCTCTCTCTCCATCCCACCAGAACAAGCGAAAAATTTTCAAAGTGTGGGAGAACCGGCGACCCGACCGGTGGCACTCTGCCTCTCGCTGCCGCCCTCCTGGAAGCGTCCTCGGTCACTCGGTGTCCGGCAGATTTCAGAGCTCCGGAATGGTGAAAAAGAACCGGTGAGAGGGCGAAACCGGCTTCTCTCTGCCGGGCGAGGACCACCGCAGGCGGCAAGGGACGTCTGACAGGAGACGGCGCTGCGGGCAGGCTTTAAAAGTGCATGGGGTTTTGGCCTCGGCGAAAGTCGAAAAAATTTTGCGGTCGGAGCTGTCTGCCCCGGCCGGGGAAGGCTCACCGCCGGCGGCTGCCAACCCCTGGCTTGCCCGCTGGATGCCCTTTCGGAGGCTGCTGAAAAAGAACTGTCAGGCGGGCACCTCTCGGAAGAACCGCAGACCAAAACGACCGGTAAAAATTTTGGGCGATCCGACCCTCAGTGCACCTTCGGCGGCAGAGAAAAGCAACAAAAATACCGGTCAGAGAAGGGGAGTTTTGGTCGACTCTGCCAGGTTTTTGCACTAAGTCAGATCCGTAATGCCAGCGGGACTGAGTCGCTCTTGCGTGCCGTGGTCCTGGAAGCCTGCTCGGACAGAGTGGTCCTTCGGGTCCCGCGGGAAGGGGCATTTCATGTTCCTCTGCGGGAGGTGATCCATTTTCTGCGGGAAATGGCGAGCCCCTTCGGCTACAAGAGTGTGTAGGTCCCGCTCAACAGTCTACGTCCTTAACCATCGGGGACTTTGTAGATTTTGCCCAAAATCGCTCTCCGCAGAACAGAGCGGGAGGTCTCCGCGGCGGAGGCCGGAAAAGGTGCGAGGTGAGCGGCATGGTATGACTGGGCTCGTGCCGCTCACTGCTACCCGGAGCGTGGCGCCCTCCGGGTAAAAGGCTAGCCGGGGCGAGTAGGTGGATTGACGGGCGCATAAGCAACGCCGTCCCCGCCGTACAAGGTGCCGGTGGCCTGGCGAACCACCGGCGTAAGGCTAGCCAAGGGCGTACCGCGGGGCAGAGGGCGCATAAGCCACGCCGTCCCCGCTGTACAAGGTGCCGGTGGCCTGGCGAACCACCGGCGTAAGGCTAGCCAAGGGCGTACCGCGGGGCAGAGGGCGCATAAGCCACGCTCTCTCTCCATCCCACCAGAACAAGCGAAAAAATTTCAAAGTGTGGGAGAACCGGCTTCCCGACCGGTGGCACTCTGCCTCTCGCTGCCGCCCTCCTGGAAGCGTCCTCGGTCACTCGGTGTCCGGCAGATTTCAGAGCTCCGGAATGGTGAAAAAGAACCGGTGAGAGGGCGAATCCGGCTTCTCTCTGCCGGGCGAGGACCACCGCAGGCGGCAAGGGACGTCTGCCAGGAGACGGCGCTGCGGGCAGGCTTTAAAAGTGCATGGGGTTTTGGCCTCGGCGAAAGTCGAAAAAATTTTGCGGTCGGAGCTGTCTGCCCCGGCCGGGGAAGGCTCACCGCCGGCGGCTGCCAACCCCTGGCTTGCCCGCTGGATGCCCTTTCGGAGGCTGCTGAAAAAGAACTGTCAGGCGGGCACCTCTCGGAAGAACCGCAGACCAAAACGACCGGTAAAAATTTTGGGCGATCCGACCCTCAGTGCACCTTCGGCGGCAGAGAAAAGCAACAAAAACACCGGTCAAAGAAGGGAGGTTTTGGTCGACTCTGCCTGGTTTTTGCACAAAGTCAGATCCGTAATGCCAGCGGGACTGAGTCGCTTTTGCGTGCCGTGGTCCTGGAGGCCTGCTCGGACAGAGCGGTCCTTCGGGTCCCGCGGGAAGGGGCATTTCATGTTCCTCTGCGGGAGGTGGTCCATTTTCTGCGGGAAATGGCGAGCCCCATCGGCTACAAGAGTGTGTAGGTCCCGCTCAACAGTCTACGTCCTTAACCATCGGGGACTTTGTAGATTTTGGCAGAAATCGCCCCCCGCAGGTCCTAGCGGGAGGTCTCCGCGGCGGAGGCCGGAGAGGGCGCGAGGTGAGCGGCATGGTATGACTGGGTTCGTGCCGCTCACTGGTACCCGGAGCGTGGCGCCCTCCGGGTAAAAGGCTAGCCGGGGCGAGTAGGTGGGTTGACGGGCGCATAAGCCACGCCGTCCCCGCCGTACAAGGTGCCGGTGGCCTGGCGAACCACCGGCGTAAGGCCAGCCAGGGCGGACCGCGGGGCAGAGGGCGCATAAGCCACGCTCTCTCTCCATCCCACCAGAACAAGCGAAAAATTTTCAAAGTGTGGGAGAACCGGCGACCCGACCGGTGGCACTCTGCCTCTCGCTGCCGCCCTCCTGGAAGCGTCCTCGGTCACTCGGTGTCCGGCAGATTTCAGAGCTCCGGAATGGTGAAAAAGAACCGGAGAGGGGGCGACTCCGGCTTCTCTCTGCCGGGCGAGGACCACCGCAGGCGGCAAGGGACGTCTGACAGGAGACGGCGCTGCGGGCAGGCTTTAAAAGTGCATGGGGTTTTGGCCTCGGCGAAAGTCGAAAAAATTTTGCGGTCGGAGCCGTCTGCCCCGGCCGGGGAAGGCTCACCGCCGGCGGCTGCCAACCCCTGGCTTGCCCGCTGGATGGCCTTTCGGAGGCTGCTGAAAAAGAACTGTCAGGCGGGCACCTCTCGGAAGAACCGCAGACCAAAACGACCGGTAAAAATTTTGGGCGATCCGACCCTCAGTGCACCTTCGGCGGCAGAGAAAAGCATCAAAAATACCGGTCAAAGAAGCGAGGTTTTGGTCGACTCTGCCAGGTTTTTGCACAAAGTGTTGGCATCGTGCGGCGTCGCGCTTTGCCGTACCGTATCCCCAATGGAGCGGCGCCCGGCGGGGTAGGCTAGCCATGTGAGGTCGAGGGCGGGAGGACGGGACGTAAGCCAGGCCGTTCTCCACAAGAAATTCCGGACGCGGAGACCCCTTCTCCGCCCTACGGTCCCCAATGGGGTGGCGCCCGGCGGGTGAGGCTAGCCATGGGAGGACGGGACGTAAGCCAGGCCGTTCTCCACAAGAAATTCCGTACGCGGAGACCCCTTCTCCGCCCTACGGTCCCCAATGGGGTGGCGCCCGGCGGGTGAGGCTAGCCATGTGAGGTCGAGGGCGGGAGGACGGGACGTAAGCCAGGCCGTTCTCCACAAGTAAATTCCGGACGCGGAGACCCCTTCTCCGCCCTACGGTCCCCAATGGGGTGGCGCCCGGCGGGTGAGGCTAGCCATGTGAGGTCGAGGGCGGGAGGACGGGACGTAAGCCAGGCCGTTCTCCACAAGTAAATTCCGGACGCGGAGACCCCTTCTCCGCCCTACGGTCCCCAATGGGGTGGCTCCCGGCGGGTGAGGCTAGCCATGTGAGGTCGAGGGCGGGAGGACGGGACGCAAGCCAGGCCGTTCTCCACAAACTCCCAGCGGTAGAGTCTCGGCTCTCCGCTCTTTTGATCGATCTGACACAGCGCGATCCGGCGGGGCAGGGCACTTTGCTCGGTCAGGGGTATTGGCCCCGGCCGGTTTATGGTAAAGCGTTCCTTAGCCTCAGTCTTGGTCGCGCATCAATCCCCCGCTCCCCGTGAGCGGCTGTCGTCCTCTGCCTAAGGTTGTGTAGCGCGGTGCCAGTGTGGTCCTCGCACGGCCCCGCTCCTGCCACAGCGGTAGGACTCTCTGCTTCGGCTGAGGTTTGCTACGAAGCGTATGGAACGGGCGTACTCCACCGTACCGTGGGTGGGGGGCGGCGGCGTTGGCGGCGGCAGCGTCCAGCGCGGAGCTCCGGCTCCCGCGGCAGCGCCTCGCCTAGTGTCCCTCGGGCAAGTCCAATCGCCCCCCGCCCGGTCGGAGAGCGCAGACACACCTCTGTGTCCACGGTTTATTTCCGCAGCACGAAAAGGGACGGCTCCCGCCTGCTCCTCGCGGCGGCGACGAGGCTTAGACCCACCGTGGCGTATCCGCGGTAGGTATGCTCGTCGGTCGGAGGAGCGGTTGCGGTCGAGTGGTCCCCAGTGTACCCTGTTAGCGCTGCCCGCCTACGCCTGAAGAGCTGCGGACCGAGAAAAAGGTTCGCTCCGCTGCTGACGGCGAAGCGCGCGGCACGCCGCGGAAGAGGAGAGGGAGCGGTCGCCCCCGGGGCGGCTCCCCTCCGAGTCCGGCAGAAGCAGAGATTGTAGCGGAGGGGGGGGTTTCTAAATTCCCCGGGCGTGTTATCCCCAGCGGTAGCCTTTGAACTCTTCAACCGCAAGCACGATCGCACGTTCACAGCACCCGTCACTAGGAGCCGGGCCAGAGGCGGGCGGCAGACGAAACCGACATGAGCGCTTAAGGGTATTGCACCCCCGGCGCCCAGACCCTGGAAATTGAGTCTGCCCCCAAAGCCCACCCGCGTCCTCCTTGGCGCTCCCGGAGTACATGGTCGTAGATGGGCCATCGGTCGCTAATGCCAAACTGCGTCCCAGGGGTGCGTCCCCTCTGACCAACGGCAGACCCATCCCTCTCGCCAATCCGCGGATCCCCGCCAGGTCCCGAACAGGGCTCGTCCTTTAGCGTTTCAAATGCGCCCTCCCCGCCATACGAGGGGTTGAGGACCGTAGCCTTCCCTTACGAGAGGCACCAGGGGTGCGCCTGCTCGAGGGCCCGGCCGTGGGCGTAACGCTTGGGCCGCCCGGGGGAGTCGGTAGACCATGGGAGACCAACACTCGCACACGAACGTTGCCCGTGCTTTTGTGGAAGAGAGCTTCTTGCGAGGTTGTCGCTGCGGTGGCGCCCGGACAAACCCTATCCCTAAAACTTCTGGGGAATTGGCGTCTAAGCCTGCACCCTGCACGGTATCCCTGCACCCACGAAGGGGGCCGTGGAAGGCTTGGGGTCGCGCCGGCGAAACCGACCGGATGCCCGGGGTACTGAACCCCCGGGGTCCCACCCTGGAAATTGAGCCGTCCGACCCCGCCACGTCTTCCTAGTGCCCTCCTTGGCTCCCCCGCCTGTGGGCATCGTTAGGGGCTGCGGTCATCAGCGCCGGCTAAGCTTCGGCAACACGGCCGACCCACCCCTTCGGCGCCTGGGGGTGCCTGGTCCCAGTCCGGGCCGTTCCGTAGGGGCGGCTATCCCTTACATGAGGGACTCGGTGCGTCCGCTCGGGCTGCGGGGCTCCGGCTCCGACAGCCGGGGAGCTGGTTTTGACCGCGGGCCTCCACGGGAACCGGCAGGGACCGGACTAGGCGTCAAGCCGAAAATAACCCCGGCACCCTCTGCTTCCAAAGCGAGGGGACCTTTGGCCGAGCGGGGGCACCGGAAGCCGAACCGACCCCAACCCCTCTTCCTACCCCAGGGCTGGGCTGACCAATCCCCTGATCGGGTCTAAAATGGAAGAAGGGGATTCGAGGGAAGGGGCTGGCGGAAGGCAGTTGCCCGACGGAGTAGGCGAAGGCCAGGCCGTTTCCGAGTCCCGAGCAGAGGAGGGCGAACTCGGCTCTTCATCGACCGACGGCGAGGCGAGGGCGGTGGCTGCCGCGGGGAAGACTCCATTGCTCGTCAGCGCGCTAGGAGCGGGGCCGACTGGCTGCTCGGGGTATGGCATCCCCGGGGGCCCACCCTGGAAATCTTCGCTCCTCAGCCGCTGCAGGTTATAAGGTCCCGCCGCGCGTAAGCGCTCAACTCTCCGACCCACGGATGTCGAGCCCATGGTGAGCCGGCCGTTTCGTACGGGGAAAAGGGGTCCTCTGGCCCCACATCGATCGAGGGGGTTTAGATCCGCGGAGGCACGCACCGCGAGGCGAATCGCTGCTTTTCCCCAAGAGGTTAACCTTCAAACCACCGAGTAGGTTCGGGGCAGGGCCGACAGTCTGCACTGGGGTATTGCATCCCTGGTGGGGCGACCCTGGAAATCTCTGCCCCTTTCCACTCTTTCGGTTGGGCCTCTCGTCGGGGCGAGCGTAAGTCGGCAAGCAGACGTGGGAAGAGGCTTCTTACCGGTGACACTCCCTTCGTGAGAGAGGCAGGTACTCGCCCCGGACCCCGGTCCAAATCTGCGCGGGCCGGACGGCCTCGGCCCTAGCCGAAGGCCGCTCCCGCGAAGCCAGGGAGCCG